>NW_020695843.1:14497-22101 GCF_002925995.2 Terrapene triunguis | reverse complement strand
GGGGGGGTTAGTTTGGTTTCTGCAGGGATCTTCCCTGTTACCAGCCATGCGGTGGGGGGAGGGATACAGCGATCATCCCAGAGAATTGGATGGTGGGGGGGTTAGTTTGTTTTCTGCTGCTGAAGGTTAACAGGAAAACCGCAGCAGTCAACAGGCTTTGCTTGCTATGTGGGAAAGGAGGGCGCAGAAGCCGAAAGACAATGGCTTACCATGGCTGCCTGCAAGCTGAATTCTGTTGCCCGGACCTGCGTCTGTGATCTCTAACACCAAAGCCACAGGCACTCAATATTAAGAGGCAAAATCACATGTGCTATGTAATGTGAATAGTGTTGGTCACCGTGAAAGAGTATAAGCATTGTTCTGCAAAATGTATCTTTTTAAAAAATTCTCTCATTTTTTCCCTCCCTCATGCAACTGCAAATTCTTCAAGCCTCCCTCCTCCATCCCGAAGGCTAGCACAGATAAGGCGTTGGAAGAAGAAGACGCGAGATGAGATGTTTGCAGAAATCATGCAATCCACCCGCAGTGACAGAGCTAATCTGAATGAGTGGAAGGACACGGTTTCAAAGTATAGGAAAGAAGCCAGTGACCGTGAGGACATGAGGGACCAACGTGAGGACATGAGGGACCAACATGAGGACAGGAGGGACCAACGTGAGGACAGGAGAGACGCTCGAGATGAGAGGTGGCGGCAGGAAGATCAGAGGAGTCGGGAAGCAACGCTGGGGCTACTGCGAGAGCAAACAGACATGCTCCGGCGTCTGGTGGAGCTTCAGGAACGGCAGCTGGATTACAGAGTGCCGCTATAGCCCCTGTATAACCCCCCTCCCCATGTTCCATAGCCTCCTCACCCAGACGTGTAAGAACACAGGGCGGGGGGGGAGGAGGCTCCGTACACCTTCCCATTCCACCCCAGTGGACAGCCCAAGCAAAAGGCTGTCATTTTTTCAACCTTTTTTTAGTGGCCTTTTCCTTCCCTCCTCCCAAACCCCACCCAGGTTCCCTCCCTCTTTTTATAATCTATGAATAAAGAATAAATGATTTTTAAACGATAGTGACTTTATTTGGTTTGAAAGCAAGCTGGGGGAAGGGGGAGGGTGGGTTACTTACAGAGAATGAGTCAATAAAGGGGGCGGGTTTTCATGAAGGAGAAACAAACAGAAATTTCACACTGTAGCTTGGCCAGTCATGAAACTGGTTTTTAAAGCTTCTCTGATGCACACTGCTTCCTGGTGTGCTCTTCTAATCGCCCTGGTGTCTGGCTGCGCGTAATCAGCAGCCAGGCGATTTGCCTCAGCCTCCCACCCTGCCATAAAGGTCTCCCCCTTACTTTCACAGAGATTGTGGAGCACACAGCAAGCAGAAATAACAATGGGGAGATTCCTTTGGCTGAGGTCAGAGCGAGTCAGTAGCGATCGCCAGCGACCTTTTAAACGGCCAAATGCACATTCTACCACCATTCTGCACTTGCTCAGCCTGTAGTTAAACAGCTCCTGACTCCTGTCCAGGCTGCCTGTGTATGGCTTCATGAGCCATGGCATTAAGGGGTAGGCTGGGTCCCCAAGAATAACTATTGGCATTTCAACATCCCCAACGGTTATTTTCTGGTCCGGGAAGTAAGTCCCTTGCTGCAGCCCTTTAAACAGAATAGTGTTCCTGAAGACGCGAGCATCATGAACCCTTCCCGGCCAGCCCGCGTTGATGTTGGTGAAACGTCCCTTGTGATCCACCAGTGCTTGCAGCACCATTGAAAAGTACCCCTTGCGGTTTACGTACTGGCTGCCCTAGTGCTCCGGTGCCAAGATAGGGATATGGGTTCCATCTATCGCTCCACCACAGTTAGGGAATCCCATTGCAACAAAGCCATCCACTATGACCTGCACATTTCCCAGAGTCACTACCTTTCGTAGCAGCACCTCAATGATTGCTTTGGCTACTTGCATCACAGCAGCCCCCACAGTAGATTTGCCCACTCCAAATTGATTCCCGACTGACCGGTAGCTGTCTGGCGTTGCAAGCTTCCACAGGGCTATCGCCACTCGCTTCTCAACTGTGAGGGCTGCTCTCATCTTGGTATTCTGGCGTTTCAGGGCAGGGGACAGCAAGTCACAAAGTTCCATGAAAGTGCCCTTACGCATGCGAAAGTTCCACAGCCACTGGGAATCGTCCCAGACCCGCAACACTATGCGGTCCCACCAGTCTGTGCTTGTTTCCCTTGCCCAGAATCGGCGTTCCATGGCTAGAATCTGCCCCATTAACAACATGATCTCCAAAGCACCGGGGCCTGTGGTTTGAGAGAATTCTGTGTCTGTGTCCGTGTCCGTGTGCATGTCCTCATCACGCTGGTCGCTGCGCTCCCGCCGCCGCTGCCTCCTCGCCTTGTTTTTCTGGTCCTGGCTCAGCATAAACTCCACGAGAACGCGCGAGGTGTTTACAATGTTCATGACTGCTGTCTGGAGCTGAGCGGGCTCCATGCTTGCTCTGGTATGGAGTCTGCAGTGTTCACCCAGGAAAAAAGGCGCGAAATGGTTGTCTGCCGTCCGTTGCTTTCATGCAGGGAGGGAGGGAGGGAGGGGTGAGGCTGTACCCAGAACCACCAGCGACAATGTTTTGGTCCCATCAGGCACTGGGATCTCAACCCAGAATTCCAATGGGCAGGGGAGACTGCGGGAACTATGGGATAGCTACCCACAGTGCAATGCTCCAGAAATGGACGGTAGCCCCGGTACATGGACGCACACCACCGAATTAATGTGGGTAAAAACCGAATTAATGTGCTTAGTGTGGCCACGCACAATCGAATTTATACAATCTGTTTCCCAAATTCGAATTATCTAAATTCGGATTAATCTCGTAGTGTAGACGTACCCCAAGAGTGATCAGCTCCTATTGTCTAGCCTAAAGAAAACCCTTGAGTCATCAGCTTACCTATAAACAAATCTAGTGTTCTCCCTTGAACCATTGTATTTTCTCTACAAAAATCCCTTCTCACCCTCCAGTCAGTGTTCTGATGCTTAGATCCAAACTATGCATCAGTTCCACTGGAACTCCATCTTCTCCTGACTGATAGTGCTGAGGACTCTGCCTGTCTCCTGCCCTCAGGACCCTCAGCTACCACCATCACCTGGGAACCCCGACCAGTTCAAGCTTCAGGGAGCGGTGAGATCCCCTTCTCTTTCTCTCTCTCTCTCTCTCTCTTTGTTTTCTTTTCTACCTTAGGTATTAACCTTTAATAATGTATGTTATGTTGGTTTAGCCCTCCTTGTGTAGTTATCACTATTATTCAATACATAACTTTTATGGTTAACTTGGTTGCTTCTCTCTCTCTCACTGAACTTTAGTCTTTTGTGTGTTTAGCTTCCCCCATTCACTCTACAGCAATGCTTCTTTTACCTAAGCTAAAGATCCCTGCAGTGCCCAAAATACTGTGGGATTTGGCCATCAAGTAGGTTACTGCCAGTACAATTGTGATGTGAGAGTGGGGGATAGAGCCATGCTGAATCTGGGACGCATAAGGGTAACAGCTTGAAAGCGCTGCTTGACCCAGTCCATGGAGCCCAGGGGCATATAAGGAGAGGCAGCTTGAAAGTGCTGCTTCCTCCAGCCCAGTGAGTCCAAGGACAAATAAGGGGTCAGCTTGACAGTGCTGATTGACCCGGTCCACTCAGACTTGCTCTGTTAATGTATGTGTGGGTGGGTGGGTGTTCATCCGGTTCTGGGGTTGGAGAAACCCAGCCCTAGGGAACCTAGGTCCTGCAGGGTAGCTCCACTGGGAGGGGACTTGCAGAAGGGAGAAGTAGAGCTCCATATGAACACTCAAGTGACACAAGCAGTACATTGATAGAATTACAGAACCCCCACTTCCCCTCCCCCCGAAGAGTAACCCGAATAAATGAACATACCCCAAGGTAACGGGCAAATCTGGTAACATGCGTCAGCTATCTGTGCAGAGCTGAAAACACACACACAGAGAGAAAACACAAACAGCCAACAGCTGACAACACCTGGGAGGTTGGGAAGTGTAATTATCTCCATTTTACACATGGGGAACCAAAGCCCCAAAACACTCTATGGCCAAAATTATCAAAAGCGTCCACTGATTTTGGGTGCCCAACTTGAGATACCCACGTCCTGGCTTTTGAAAGTACTTCAGATTGTGCAGCACAGCTCCCACTGACTTCAGTTTAGAGCTGCGAGTGCTCAGCACTTCTGAAAATCAGACACTCACAGTCTCAAAGGGACCACCCATAAAATGAGGAACACACAATTAATGACCACCGGTGAAACATCTGGTTTAAGTGACTTGCCAAGCATCACATAGGAACTCTGTGGCAGAGGCAGGGATAGACTCTAATTCCCCAGGGCAACATCCAACTGCCTTAACAAGAGACCTTCCTTTCTCTTTCTGCAATCCCCTGCCTCATACACTGCACACTTTACAGTTTCTGCAACAAATGAGGCAGGGATCCTACAGACAACCGCATCCTTCACTCCACAGCCCTGATTCAGAGCACTGTCAATTCCGTGTGCTGCATGAAGCAGGGGTCCTGTGGAGAAAATAGCAGTTATCATGTAATGAAAGGCTGAATCTTAATGCATATATAAAGATGGGCCAAAATAGAGTTGCAAAGACACTTCAATTCTGCCATTTCCTTATTTTTTTTATGGCTCAATTTTGCAAACTTAATGTTCCTTAAAAGTAAAGTTTTGTGCATAATTTCCTACGTTTTTAAAAAAGCAAACTGAAAAAAATAGATGTTCCAGGATGCGGAATTTTGTTAACACCCCCATGGGTGGTCAGCAGCTTTTCAGCCTTTAGATCCGCCACACAAACCTCTGCCACTGTAGCTAATGGAGTAACTGACAGCAGTAGTAGGTTGTCATCCTCTTTGTGGACCAGCACTAGAGGGGGATCAGAAGATTTGGCTGGAGGGTTTGACACATATTTCCTGACAGCAGGGGAATGGCAAAACTCAGGGATACTGAGTTCCATTCCAGGCTCTGGAGAGATATGTGTTCTAGCAGTCACAGACCCTTCTTCCCGTGTTCCTCCAAGCCTAACCCCTTCAGCCACCTCCCCTCCAACCTGTCCCTTTCTCAGTCCTGTCTCTTCCCCATCCCTTGCTCTACATCCCAGTCCCATTCTCCTTGTCTACCAATTTCCAGTGTCCACTCTTCAAGCTTCTCATCCCCAGTCACCTTGCCAAGGCAGTCCTATAATTCACCTCTGGGTTCCCCAGCCAAGTCCCAGTTTCCCTCCCTGTTCTCTGTGCTGCCCCTCCACTCTGGGGCCCTCGTCTGATCTATTTCTCAATCCCACTCTTGTGCTGGGTTCTCCTGTCTGCCCCAACCCCCAGTTCCCCTCCCTGGATGCCTCATCCAATCGCAAGGCTTCTCTACATGAACACTTGTGGCAAAATTTAACCTGCACTAGCCTGCTGCACAGTGAGTGTCTGTGTGGAACTGGCTTCTGCGCACTAACATTTCCCTAGTGCTTTGAAATGGGAGTAGATCTGTTCCCTAGGGAACGGTTAGGACTTGTCTTCCCTACCGCGCTGTATCAGTGCCAGTGCATCGATGTAATGCTGCCGATTTAGCATGTCTGCTGAAGACGCATTACGTCAATGGGAGAGCATTTTAAATCGATGTAATTTATGTTCCTGGGGGGTGGGGGCGGTCACACCCCTGAGTGAAATAATTTACATCAACGCAAGCAGTAGTGTAGACAAGGCCTCGGAGCATGGCAGCACAGTCCACATGGGTACTTGGTGCCTGGCAGGCCAGTGCAGGGTAGATTTACACCCCAGCTTGCCACACACTAAAGGTTCACGTAGATCTGCTCTCAGTCTCCCCCACCCCACCCTGGCTGCTTATTCCAGTCTTGTTGCCCAGTTAGTCTTAGACTCCCCCGACACCCTGGTTCCTGATCTGATCTGTTTTTCCTCACCCACCCCCAGCTCCTCCCCACTGGTTCCCAGTCGCAGACTCCTCACCCAGTCCGTCCCAGTCTCCCCAGCTCCCAATCTCCTTGCTCAGCAAGCCACAGTCTCTCCCCACCCACTCCCTGTCCTAATCACCCTGCCTAGCCAGTCCTAGGCCTGGTCTACACTATGGGTTTAGGTCGACTTTAGCAGCGTTAAATCGAATTAAGCCTGGACACATTCACACGACGAAGCCCTTTCTTTCGACTTAAAGGGCCCTTTAAACCGATTTCTTTACTCCACCTCCGACGAGGGGATTAGTGATAAAATCGGCCTTAGCAGGTCGGAATTGGGGTAGTGTGGACGGAATTCGACGTTATTGGCCTCCGGGAGCTATCCCACAGTGCTTCATTGTGACCGCTCTGGACAGCACTCTCAACTCAGATGCACTGACCAGGTAGACAGGAAAAGCCCCGCGAACGTTCGAATTTCATTTCCTGTTTGCTCAGCGTGGAGAGCACAGGTGACCACGCAGAGCTCATCAGCACAGGTAACCATGATGGAGTCCCAGGATCACAAAAGAGCTCCAGCATGGACAGAATGGGAGGTACGGGATCTGCTCGCCATATGGGGAGATGAATCAGTGCTAGCTGAACTCCGTAGCAGTAAACAAAATGGCAAAATATTAGAAAAGGTCTCCAAGGCCATGAAGGACAGAGGCCATAACAGGGACGCACAGCAGTGCCGCGTGAAAATTAAGGAGCTAAGGCAAGCCTACCACAAAGCCAGAGAAGCAAACGGAAGGTCCGGGGCAGAGCCGCAAACATGCCGCTTCTACGCGGAGCTGCATGCCATTCTAGGGGGTGCAGTCACCAGTACCCCAACCGTGTGCTATGACTCCCTCACTGGAGAAACACACAGGGAAGCGGGTTCGGGGTATGAGGAAGATGAGGATGGAGATAATGTAGATAGCTCACAGCAGCAAGGAAGCAGAGAAACCGGTTTCCCCAACAGCCAGGATATGTTTATCACCCTGGACCTGGAACCAGTAACCCCCGAACTCACCCAAGGCGTGCTCCCATCCCCTGAGGGCGCACAGGGGACCTCTGGTGAGTGTACCTTTGTAAATATTACACATGGTTTAAAAGCAAGCGTGTTTAATGATTAATGATTAATTTGCCCTGGCAATCGCGGCCAGTACAGCTACTGGAAAAGTCTGTTAACGTGTATGGAGATGGAATGGAAATCCTCCAGGGACATCTCCAGAAAACTCTCCTTCATGTACTCCCAAAGCCTTTGCAAAAGATTTCTGGGGAGGGCTGCCTTATCCCGTCCGCCATGGTAGGACACTTTACCACGCCAGGCCAGTAGCACGTAGTCTGGAATCATTGCATAACAAAGCATGGCAGCGTATGGTCCCGGTGTTTACTGGCATACAGACAACATCCATTCCTTATCGCTCTTTGTTATCCTCAGGAGAATGATATCATTCACGGTCACCTGGTTGAAATGGGGCGATTTTATTAAGGAGACATTCAGAGGTGCCCGTTCCTGCTCTGCTGAACAGAAATATTCCCCGCTGTTAGCCATGCGGTGGGGGGGAGGGGTGAAGTGATCATCCCAGAGAATTGGGTTTGGGGGGGGAGAGGAATTAGTTGGGTTTGTGCTGCATGTTAACCCTGA
>NW_020695843.1:0-14397 GCF_002925995.2 Terrapene triunguis | reverse complement strand
GATCATCCCAGAGAATTGGGTTTGGGGGGGGAGGGGAGTTAGTTGGGTATGTGCTGCATGTTAACCGGAAACCGCAGCCCCTCCTTTTACATTGCAAACCCATTTTAAATGGCCGACCCAACGGGTGCTTGGTATGGGAAATGAGAGCGCTACTGTTTGAAACCATTCCCACATGTTAAGAAGGTTAAAAAAGCCAAAAGACTGAGTCTTACCATGGCTGCCTGCAAGCCGAAATCTGTGGCCTGGCACTGCGTGAGTGATCTCTCACACCAAACCGGCAGGCCCTCAATATAAGAGGAAAAATGCGACCTTGTAACGAAAGCACATGTGCTGTGTAATGTGAACAGCAAAATTTAACGTGAAAGAGTGTACCCATTGTTCTCTAAAATGTGTCTTTTTTAACCACCTCTCCCTTCTCCTCCACCAGCTGCAAATGTTTCTCCTTCACAGAGGCTAGTGAAGATTAGAAAGAGAAAACGGAGGATGCGGGATGATATGTTCACGGAACTCCAGATGTCCTCCCACGCTGACAGAGCACAGCAGAATGCGTGGAGGCAGTCAATGTCAGACTACAGAAAAGCACAATATGAATGAGAGGAGAGGTGGCGGGCTGAATCGCGGGATGAACAGAGCAAGTTGCGGGCTGAAGATGATAGGTGGCATCAGCTTGCAGACAGAAGGCAAGAGTCGATGCTCCGGCTGCTGGAGCATCAAACTGATATGCTCCAGCGTATGGTTGAGCTGCAGGAAAGGCAGCAGGAGCAGAGACCGCCGCTACAGCCCCTGTGTAACCAACAGCCCTCCTCCCCAAGTTCCATAGCCTCCTCACCCAGACGCCCAAGAACACGGTGGGGGGGCCTCCGGCCAGCCAGTCACTCCACCCAAGATGATTGCCCTAGCATCAGAAGGCTGGCCTTCAATAAGAGTTAAAGTTTTAAACTGCAGTGTGTCCTTTTCCTTCCCTCCTCCCCCACCCATCCCGGGCTACCTTGGCAATTATCCCCCTAGTTGTGTGATGAATTAATAAAGAATGCATGAATGTGAAGTAACAATGACTTTATTGCCTCTGCAAGTGGTGCTCGAAGGGGGGGAGGGGAGGGGAGGGGAGGGTGGGGTGGTTGGCTTACAGGGAAGTAGAGTGAACCGGGTGGGGGGGGCGGAGGGTTCATCAAGGAGTAACAAACAGAAGTTTCACACCGTAGCCTGGCCAGTCACAAAACTCGTTTTCAAAGCTTCTCTGATGCGCACCGCGCCCTGCTGTGCTCCTCTAACCGCCCTGGTGTCTGGCTGCGCGTAATCAGCGGCCAGGCGATTTGCCTCAACCTCCCACCCCGCCATAAATGTCTCCCCCTTACTTTCACATATATTGTGGAGCGCACAGCAAGCAGCAATAACAATGGGGAGATTCTTTTCGCTAAGGTCTGAGCGAGTCAGTAAGCTGCGCCAGCGCGCTTTTAAACGGCCAAATGCACATTCCACCACCATTCGGCACTTGCTCAGCCTGTAGTTGAACAGGTCCTGACTACTGTCCAGGCTGCCTGTGTACGGCTTCATGAGCCATGGCATTAAGGGGTAGGCTGGGTCCCCAAGGATCACGATAGGCATTTCAACATCCCCAATGGTTATTTTCTGGTCCGGGAAGAAAGTCCCTTCCTCCAGCTTTCGAAACAGAAGAGACTGCCTGAAGACGCGAGCATCATGTACCCTTCCCGGCCAGCCCACGTTGATGTTGGTGAAACGTCCCTTGTGATCCACCAGGGCTTGCAGCAGCATTGAAAAGTACCCCTTGCGGTTTATGTAGTCGGTGGCTTGGTGCGCCGGTGCCAAGATAGGGATATGGGTTCCGTCTATCGCCCCACCACAGTTTGGGAATCCCATTGCAGCAAAGCCATCCACTATGGCCTGCACGTTTCCCAGAGTCACTACCCTTGATATCACCAGGTCTTTCATTGCCCTGGCAACTTGGATCACAGCAGCCCCCACAGTAGATTTGCCCACTCCAAATTGATTCCCGACTGACCGGTAGCTGTCTGGCATTGCAAGCTTCCACAGGGCTATCGCCACTCGCTTCTCCACTGTGAGGGCTGCTCTCATCCTGGTATTCTGGCGCTTCAGGGCAGGGGAAAGCAAGTCACAAAGTTCCATGAAAGTGCCCTTACGCATGCGAAAGTTTCGCAGCCACTGGGAATCGTCCCACACCTGCAGCACGATGCGGTCCCACCAGTCTGTGCTTGTTTCCCGGGCCCAGAATCGGCGTTCCACGGCATGAACCTGCCCCAGTAACACCATGATTTCCACATTGCTGGGGCCTGTGCCTTGTGAGAGGTCTATGTCCATGTCAATTTCCTCATCACTCTCGTCGCCGCGCTGCAATCGCCTCCTCGGCTGGTCCTGGTTTTGCTTTGGCAAGTCCTGGCTCTGCATATACTCCAGGACAATGCGCGTGGTGTTCATAGTGCTCATAATTGCCGCGGTGATCTGAGCGGGCTCCATGATCCCAGTGCTAGCTATGGCGCCTGGTCTGAAAAAAGGCGCGAAACTAGTATCTGACGGACCAGGGGAAGGAGGGAGGGAGGGAGGGGCGAGTGACGACATGGCGTACAGGTACAGGGAATTAAAATCAACAAAGGTGGCTGTGCATCAGGGAGAAACACAAACAACTGTCACACAGAATGCCCCCCCCCCAAGATTGAACTCAAAACCCTGGGTTTAGCAGGCCGTTGATTTCACGGAGGGAGGGGGAAGCTAATGAATACAGAACAAATCTATTTTTTACATCTTAAGCTGGCAGCCGACAGTGCAGCATGACTGATAGCTACTGCAGTATGATGACGATGGATACCAGTCGTAATATACCATCTTCTACCAAAAGGCAAGGGGCTGCTGCTGTGTAGCAATACAGCCCCATGTCTGCCAGCCCCATGTCTGCCAGCACTCAGATCGCCCTCTTCTGGGTGCTTAGCAGAAAATACTGGGCGCTTGGCAGAAAATAGCATACTACGACTGATAACCATCATTGTCAAGACAGTTCAGTAGGACTGAGCATGTCTGCCCAGGTGCCCATGATCGACAGCCACTGCAGTACGATGACGATGGATACCAATCGTAATATACCATCTTCTACCAAAAGGCAAGGGGCTGGTGCAATGCAGCCCTACAGCTGCCAGCCCCACGGCTACCATTCATGCTGCACCGTCTACCACCAAAAGGCAGTTAGCTGCTGCTGCTGTGTAGCAATGCAGTCCCACGTCTGCCGGCACCCAGATGACATATGGTGATGGTGAGCTGAGCTGAGCGGGCTCCATGCTTGCCGTGGTATGTTGTCTGCACAGGTAACCCAGGTAAAAAGGCGCGAATCTATTGTCTGCCGTTGCTCTGACGGAGGGGGAGGGGCCTGACGACATGTACCCAGAACCCCCCGTGACACTGTTTTGCATCATTCGGACATTGGGATCTCAACCCAGAATTCCAATGGGCGGCGGAGACTGCGGGAACTGTGGGATAGCTACCCATAGTGCAATGCTCCGGAAGTCGACACTAGTCTCGGTAATATGGACGCGGTCCGCCGACTAGAGCACTTAGAGCATTTTATGTGGGGACACACACAATCGGCTGTATACAACCGATTTCTATAAAACCAGCTTCTATAAATTCGACCTCATTTAGCAGTGTAGACATACCCTTAGTCTCTTTCCCCCTCCTCCCAGTCCCAGTCTCCTTGCCCAGCCAGTCCCCATCTCCCACTTTCTCTCCCAGTCCCAGTTACTCTCCATCCACCAGCCTCCAGGCTCAGAATATTCCCCCTGCATCCTTATCCTCATATACTTTCCCCTCTCACCCCAGTCTTTGTTCAGTTCAGGTAGCTTCCTCCCCACACTGCCTGGGCCCAATAGGTGGAAACAGTCTCCCTCATCTCAGTTCTAGTGCCTGATGCCACTCTGGCCCATAGCAGCCAGAAGCATAATTTCAGCATAATTGTATTGGCTACACACCTTCCCACTGCTGCAACCCCTCTTCAGGGACTGTCACCTTGTTGCGGTGAAGGGGCTTGTGTGCTCCAATGATCCTCAGAGCTATGCTGTCGGGAGCTTCATTTTTCTTCAAATTCTCACCCATATCCTCTTAAACCAATTACTTCCCAGAATGGACAGGCAGCTTATTAATCTTTGACCTTTCCGCTCGAAGTCTAAAGTCCTTAGGGTGTCCATTACTGACTTTTAGTATGCTGATGACTGTGTCATCGTCACGCACACTGAGAATGACCTTCAGTTCTCACTGGATTTTTTTGCACAAGCTTACTGAAGCCTATGACTCTCACTCAATATAAAAAAAACTAAAGGGCTCCATCAGCCTGCTTCAGGCCTTGCACATGACCCACCAGAAATCACCATCAAGGGACAGACCTTGGAGAGAGTTGAGGACTTCTGTTACCTCAGTAGCCAACTTTCTCAAAATACAAAAATTGACAGTGAGATCCAGCACAGGATCCATTGCGCAAGTGCTTCCTTTGGGAAACTGCTCTGGAGTGTTTTCACAGACCGTGACCTACGGCAGGACACCAAGATCCAGGTCTATGAGACAATTGTTATTCCAACACTCCTTTATAGATGCGAAACCTGGGTGACCTATCGACAGCACCTCAAGAGTATGGAGAGGTATCACCAACGATGCCTCCAGAAGATCCTTTGCATCAAGTGGGAAGATCACTGCACTAACACCAGCATCCTCATTGAAGCTAATGTCACCAGCATTGAAGCAATGATCCGCACTCACCAACTCCGCTGGGCTGGACATTGTGTGCGGATGCCAGACTCTTGCCTCCCAAAACAAGCCCTCTACTCTCAGCTCAGCCATGGTCAGAGATCCTGTGGAAGTCAGAGGAAATCCTACAAAGACACACTGAAAGTGTATCTCAAGAAAACTCATGTGGACATCACAAGCTGGGAGGAGCAAGCAACCAACCGATCTCAATGATGCTTCAATCTCCACCAGACAGTGGCCTGCTTCGAGGAGAAGTGTCTTGCCCTCGAAGTTGAAAAGAGAGAGAGAAGGAAGGAAAGAAAAAGAACTTTCTCCCAGCAGGCAGCTGACCCATCAGGAAACTTCTGTACCTACTGCGGGCAGATCTATGGTTCCAGGATAAGACTCCTGAGTTGTCTCAGGACCCATATGTAAATCTGTGGTAGAGATCATCCCCGAATGGAGGGATCGCCAATGATGACTATGCTGCTGCTGCAACCAATGAGGCTGGGGCCTACAGACAACAGCCTCTTTCACTGTGCATCCCTGATTCACTCCCTGGGCATCTTCCAGCCTGTGCACTGATTGAGTCGGGACCTTGGCGGAGGAGAATGTTTTGGCGAAGTCTGGTATTAATCCAACCAGAAATGAGAAGTGAAAGCTGGACGAGAAGGGGTTGAGAGAAACAAGGTGGCTGAGGTAATATCTTTTATTGGACCAACTCTTGTTGGTGAGAGAGACGAGCTTCTGAGCTTACACACAGCTCTTCTCTGTAAGATCAAAAGTCTGCCTCTCTCCAACAGAAATGGGTCCAATAAAAGCTATTACCTCACCCACCCTGTCTCTCTCATATCCTGGGACTAACACGGCTACAACAACACTGCATATAAGAAGGTGACTGTCACTTTTTGGAAAGTTTTCTAGTATTCTGTCAGGACAGCATCTCTCAAAAATCACTTGGTGCAGAAACATCACAGCTCCCGTATATGCCTGTTCTCAGTGATATCTAGTGCACAGGGCAGTTTGTAGACAGCTGAGTGGTTATTTCTGGAATAATTCGGAATGGGCCCAATCCTGAATCCTTTATTCTGTTTCTACTCAGTCTGTACAAACCAAACTCACATTACAGTTAATAGCTGCCTGCCTGAGTAAGGAACCCTGGGTTTGGCCCTGTGAGCTGGCCTTGCACCTCTATCCAGGGAAGATGGGGATTAGTGACAAGAATGGACATAACTATAAGGATCATGGAAAGACTCGTCCTCCTCTCCAACCTTCAGCACAGTCATGTGGAACTACCCTGCCAGCAAAGCAGGGGTTAAAGGAGCCTTTGGGCCCAGCTAGCCCCACCCCGCTATACATGCAGCCAATGCCAGGCCTGGGGGGAGAAAAGGAGAGAGCCTGGCTCAGTTGAGGGCTGACTGGCGAAGAGGCAGGAGCTATCCGCCTCCTTACCTGAGGGGAAGGGTCACTAGCCTGCCAGCCGAGGCAGCCACCAGGGAGTAAGCACTGTCTCCCCAGCCAAGGGGGACTGTGAAGGAGACCTAGGAGCCTCCGGCAACTGAGGTAACTGGGTCCCTGTAGCCCAGAGACATTGTGGGGGTCAGTCTCACCAAACTTACGGCTGCCCCACCTGAAGGAGCCTGGGACGAGAGGGCACTATGGGGTATAAGCCACCCAGCGAACAGTACTAGAGGGGCCTTGCCCCAAACAAAAGGGACAGTGGTAGGAAGTAGCCCAGGGAAGTGGATTTAGATCCCTGCTGGGAGACCCTTTTCCAGGGTTGATGCAGGCAGGACCCTGGGCGGGGACCTGGTGGAGAGGGAGGGTCTGGGTTTCCCTACCCCATTTCCTAAAAGACTGAGGCAAATTGACCTTGAAAACAAGGGACTGGAGGTCAGGGGCACCAACCACTAGGCAGCCCGGCCCTTCAAGCGCCCTGTTACAAACCCAAACTGTATTCCCACTGCAAACGTGCAGCTCCAGGTGAGATGCAGGCAGAGTTTCACAGAAAGGTGCACAGAAGGGACTTTTGCTCTGATACCCCTTGGTTCTGGTGCAGCTCCCTCCTCCTGCTGAGGTTCAGAGGAGAGGGACTCCCTGCTGTGCACTTGCTAGGTGTGCAGCACAAGGTATTGCAGTTGTTATTACCAGGTTAGGGAATTTACAGTGCTGGAGGTCAATCTGTTTTCTGCAGAGTTTCAAAGTCCTGACAATGAAGCTCATTTCTGTAAAGTTCCTGCTGAACCCACCTTTTTATTTTGTAAAAATACTAGGAAATTGCAGGTGTAAGCACTGTCTGAATGAGTTCTCCCCTGACAGCTAGCTCAGAATGGGAAACACTTCAGGAGCAAACTGTATTTACATTCATTAGAACTGGTGTCCCAATGTCATTAGCTGGTGTCCCAAATAGCCAGCTGGCCTGAGAGTCTCAAAGCTCTGGGGTCCCCGGTCTGGAGCAGTCTGCAATGCAGGGCTGCCTCAGAGCCGCAGACTCTGGGAATCGGGATCCCATCCCAAGATTTCTAATTTCCCTGCTGTGGAGCTGGGAGATGAGCCCTGGTTAAAGCGGGGGACAGAAGCAACTTTGTCTGTACAAAGTGCAAGCTGGTCTCCATATTGGAAGAGAAGTTTCAAGGACTAGAGAAACAAGTATCAACCCCGTGTTACATAAGAGAAAATGAAGATTTTCTGGACAGACGTCAGGATATGCTTCTGCGGGCACAACATTCTGAAGAATCAGAGCAGACTGCGCAGCAGGGACACAAGGACGGTGATGAAAATTGGCAGCATGTGACCTCCAGAAGAAGAAAGAGGATCATCCACGTATCAGCAATGCAGATACAGGTGAGCAACCGTTTTCATGTTCTCTCCACGGGTACTAATGCGGAGAGTGGACTAGACGGTACATTTCAGGGAGGAGAGCAGAAGGAGATTCCACTGATTGGAAGGCATGAGATGCACTGTCCGACGGATGGGGGTTCCACAACTGCCACTCCCAAGAGAAGGAGGTGGGTGGTGGTGGTGGTTGGGGAATCCCTCCTCAGGGGGACTGAGTCATCTATCTGCCCTCCCGACCGGGAAAGCCGAGAAGTGTGCTGCTTGCTAGGAGCTAGGATTCACGATGTGACAGAGAGACTGCCGAGACTCATCAAGCCCTTGGATCGCTACCCCTTCCTGCTTCTCCACGTGGGCACCAATGATACTGCCAAGAATGACCTTGAGCGGATCACTGCAGACTATGTGGCTCTGGGAAGAAGGATAAAGGAGTTTGAGGTGCAAGTGGTGTTCTCGTCCATCCTCCCTGTGGAAGGAAAAGGCCCAGGTAGAGACCGTCAAATCGTGGAAGTCAACGAATGGCTACGCAGGTGGTGTCGGAGAGAAGGCTTTGGATTCTTTGATCATGGGCTGGTGTTCCAAGAAGAAGGATTGCTAGGCAGAGACGGGCTCCACCTAACAAAGAGAAGGAAGAGAATCGTCACAAGCAGGCTGGCTAACTTAGTGAGGAGGGCTTTAAACTAGGTTCACCGATGGAAGGAGACCAAAGCCCTGAGGTAAGTGGAGAAGTGGGATACCAGGAGGAAGCACGAGCAGGAGAGCACAAGAGGGGAGGACTCCTGTCTCATACTGAGAAAGCGGGTCGATCAGGAAGTTATCTTAAATGCCTATACACAAATGCAAGAAACCTGGGAAACAAGCAAGGAGAACTGGCAGTCCTGGCACAGTCACAGAATTATGATGTGATTGGAATAACAGAGACTTGGTGGGATAACTCACATGACTGGAGTACTGTCATGGATGGACATAAACTGTTCAGGAGGGACAGGCAGGGCAGAAAAGATGGGGGGAGTTGCATTGTATGTAAGAAAGCAGTATGACTGCTCAGAGCTCCAGTATGAAACTGCAGAAAAACCTGAGAGTCTAGAAGTGTGAGCAACAAGGGTGATGTCATGGTGGGAGTCTGCTATAGACCACCAGACCAAGTGTTACCAGATTTGCCCATTACTTTGGGGTATGCTCATTTATTCGGGTTACTCTTCTGGGGGAGGAGGGGTTCTGAAAGAAAGAAAGTGTAGAAAGAATAGTAAATATGGCTTGGATTAACAGTGAAATCCTTGCTGATCTTAAACACAAAAAAGAAGCTTACAAGAAGTGGAAGCTTGGACAAATGACCAGGGAGGAGTATAAAGATATTGCTCAGGCATGCAGGAGTGAAATCAGGAAGGCCAAATCACAATTGGAGTTGCAGCTAGCAAGAGATGTTAAGAGTAACAAGAAAGGTTTCTACAGGTATGTTAGCAACAATAAGAAGGTCAGGGAAATAATGGGCTCCTTACTGAATGGGCAGGCAACTTTTTGAGAGAGGATGTGGAAAAAGCTAATGTACTCAATGCTTTTTTTGCCTCTGTCTTCACGAACAAGGTCAGCTCCCAGACTACTGCAGTGGGCAGCACAGCATGGGGAGGAGGTGACCAGCCCTCTGTGGAGAAAGAAGTGGTTCAGGACTATTTAGAAAAGCTGGATGATCACAAGTCCATGGGGACGGATGCACTGCATCCGAGGGTGCTAAAGGAGTTGGCAGATGTGATTGCAGAGCCATTGGCCATTATCTTTGAAAACTCATGGTGATTGGGGGAGGTCCTGGATGACTGGAAAAAGACTAATGTAGTGCCCATCTTTAAAAAAGGGAAGAAGGAGGATCCGGGGAACTACAGGACAGTCAGCCTCACCTCAGTCCCTGGAAAAATCATGGAGCAGGTCCTCAAGGAATCCATTTTGAAGCACTTAGAGGAGAGGAAAGTGATCAGGAACAGTCAGCATGGATTCACCAAAAGCAAGTCATGCCTGACTAAGCTAATTGCCTTCTATGATGAGATAACTGGCTCTGTGGATGAGGGGAAAGCAGTGGACGTGCTATTCCTTGACTTTTGATACGATCTCCCACAGTATTCTTGCCAGCAAGTTAAAGAAGTATGGGCTGGATGAATGGACTATAAGGTGGATAGAAAGCTGGGTAGATCATTGGGCTCAATGGGTAGTGATCAATGGCTCCGTGTCTAGTTGGCAGCTGGTATCAAGCGGAGTGCCCTAAGGGTCGGCCCTGGGGCCAGTTTTGTTCAATATCTTCATTAATGATCTGGAGGATGGCGTGGACTGCACCCTCAGCAAGTTTGCAGATGACACTAAACTGGGAGGAGTGATAGATATCCTAGAGGGTAGGGATAGGACACAGAGGGACCTAGACAAATTAGAAGATTGAGCCAAAAGAAATCTGATGAGGGTCAATAAGGACAAGTGCAGAGTCCTGCATTTAGGACGGAAGAATCCCATGCACTGCTACAGACTAGGGACTGAGTGGCTAGGCAGCATTTCTGCAGAAAAGACCTAAGGGTTACCGTGGAACAGAAGCTGGATATGCGTCAACAGTGTGCCCTTGATGCCAAAAAGGCTAACAGAATTTTGGCTGTATAAGTAGGAGCATTGCCATCAGATTGAGGGACGTGATCATTCCCCTTTATTCGGTATTGGTGAGGCCTCATCTGGAGTACTGTGTCGTTTTGGGCTCCACACTACAAGAAGGATATGGAAAAATTGGAAAGAGTCCAGCGGAGGGCAACAAAAATGATTAGGCGGCTGGAGTACATGACTTATGAAGAAAGGCTGAGGGAACTGGGATTACAGTAACTCCTCACTTAACGTTGTACTTATGTTCCTGGAAAAATGCAACTTTGGATTTGCTTAACATCATTTTGCTTAATTTCCCCATACAAATTAATGTAAATGGGGGGGAGGTTAGGTTCCAGGGATTTTTTTTGCCAGACAAAAGCCATTATATACATTTTAAACAAGCAATTTAATACAGGTATTAAACAGGCTGGCATCCCCCTATTGGCTCCCCTATGCCCCCCCCCGCCAGCAGGCTCTGCGGACCAGCGCCCTCCCCCTTCCTTCCCCTGCCTCCTGCCTGCGGCGATCAGCTGTCTTACAGTGTTTGGTAGGCTGCGGGGAGGGGCAAGGATGCGGTGCACAGCCTCCCCCCTCCCTCCCCTGCCTCCTGAGTGCCACAGGCCAGCTGGTTGCCATGGGCGTGAGGCGGGGGGGGGGAGCTGCGTGCTGCATCCTCACTCCTCCCCTGGCCTCCTGGGTGCCGCAGGCCAGCTGATTGCCGCGGGCGGGAGGAGCGGGGGGAGGGCGCTGGTCCGCGGGGTCCGCTTGCGGGGAGGGGGGTAGGGGAGCTGATGGGGGGGCTGCCAGCCGTGGACAAAGCAGGCGGACAAACAACATTATAGCGGAGCATTGCACAACTTTATATGACCATGTTCTGTAATGGGGCAGGGAAGTATCATCAAAACAACATTAAGCGAGAGGACGTTAAGTGGGGAGTTACTGTATTTAGTCTGCAGAAGAGAAGAATGGGGGGGAATCTGATAGCTGCTTTCGACTACCTGAAAGGGGGTGCCAAAGAGGATGGATCTAGACTGTTCTCCGTGGTAGCAGATGACAGAACAAGGAGTAATGGTCTCAAGTTGCAGTGGGGGAGGTTTATGTTGGATAGTAGGAAAAACTTTTTCACTAGGAGAGTGGTGAAGCACTGGAATGGGTTACCTAGGGAGATGGTGGAATCTCCTTCCTCAGAGGTTTTTATGGTCAGGCTTGACGAAGCCCTGGCTGGGATGATTTAGTTGGTGTTGGTCCTGCTTTGAGCAAGGGGTTGGACTAGATGACCTCCTGAGGTCCCTTCCAACCCTGATATTCTATGATTCTATGACTCCCTTCTCCATGGCAGGGTTGCTCTGGAGCTGCAGACTATAGAACACCACTGTCTCTGGTCCTGGGGCAGTCTACACGGTGCAGCTATCCAAGAGCAGCTGACATGAGAAGACTGGGGTACCTGGGCCCAAGGCAGTCTGCATGGCAGGGCTGGCTGGAACTCCCCAAGCGAGCTGGCGCTTAACCATGCAGGTTTCAGCCACAACCCTGCCTGTGGTCTGGAGAAAGTTCATAGCACCCTAGGTGGTGGTCTCGGGGGGAACAGGGGGTTGAATGGGACAGGGGTCCCACGGGGGGCAGTCAGGAAGGAGGGGGGGTTGGATGGGTAGCAGGTGGCTGTCAGGGGCAGGGATTCTGGGGGCAGTCAGGGGACAGGGAGAAGGGGTGGTTGGATGGGGCAGGGGTCCCAGAACGGCCGTCAGGAATGAGAGGAGGGGTTGGATGGGGCGACAGGGTCCGGGGGTGGTCAGGGGACAGGGAGCGGGTGTGTGTGGATGGGGCAGGGGTTGCAGAGGGGCTGTCAGGAAACAGGGGGGTTGGATGGGGCAGGACTCCCGAGGGGGGACAGATAGGAGGTGGGGGACGGGCCATGACCTCCACCCCTAACCTGCCCGCCATACAATTTACGAAACTCGACGTGGCCCTCAGGCCAAAAAGTTTGCCCGCCCCGATCTAAAAGGATGTGAAATTTGTAAAGTCAAGCAATCAAATATTCAGAATGTCAGACTCGTGCTGTCCTCTGTACCCTTAATTAGTCCCTTTTGTATTTGCATTGTGATACAGTCTTTAATTACATGATCAAATGCTATTTTTGCCTCAGGACCCCTGCCTCATTCAGTGCACAGGACACGTGATGCTGACTGAATGGGTGAATGGTCAGTAGTTCTTTTTATACTCATAGTTCAATGTGTGACTCCAGCCCTTATGTACTGCACGTCATCCAAACTGAACTCCAAAAATGGAACTGTTAATTTCCTCATGGGCTTTTCTATGGCGCTGATTTCTATAGTAGCTGAGTGCTTCACAAACATTAAAGAGTTTCTCTTCACAACACCCCTGGGAGGCAGGGAAGCGTTGTTATCTCCATTTTACACATGGGGAACTGAAGCCCAGAGACACTATGGACAAAATGATCAAAAGTGTCGACTGATTTTGGGTGCCCAACTTGAGACACCAGGTCCTGATTTTTCAGAGTCCTTAGCATTGTACAGCACTTAGTATGTTCAGAGCACAGCACCCACTGACTTCAGTTTACAGCAGCGCATGCTCAGCACTTCTGCAAATCAGACCCCCACGGTTACAAGGGGGACACCCATAAAATGTGGAACGCACAATTAATGACCACTTGGGAAACATTTGGTTTCAGTGACTTGCCAGGCATCACATAGGAACTCTGTGGCAGAGGCAGGGATAGGATCCAATTCCCAAGGGCAGCAATCACCTGCCTTAATAGGAGACCCTCCTTTCTCTTTCTGCAATATCCTGCCTCATACACAGCACACTTCACAGTTTCTGCAACAAATGAGGCAGGGGACGTACAGACAACTGCCTCCTTCATTCCTCAGCCCTGATTCAGAGCAGTGTCTCTCCTGTGCACTGAATGAGGCAGGGGGCCTGTGGAGAAAATAGCATGTCATCATGTAATGAAAGACTATATCTTAATGCATACGTACAAGTGGGCCAAAATAAATTTGCAAAGACAACTTTAATTCTGCCATTTTCTTGTTTTTTACTGCTCAACTTTGCAAATTTAACGTTCCTTAGAATAAATGTTTTGTCTTAGGTTTTTAAAAAAAACACTGAAAAAACAGAAGTTCCAAGATGTGCAGTCATAGTGATATCCACACAGGTCCTCAGCAGGGTTTGAAACCTCTGCCACTTGCGCTAATAGAGTAACTGACAGCAGTAGTAGGTTGTCATCTTCTTTGTGGACCACCACTAGAGGGCGATCAGAAGATTTTGTTGGAGGGTGTAATGGTGCCTCGCTCTCCTGGTCGGAGGGAGGCCCCCTCAGGCTCGTTCTGTCAGGTCGGGGCCGGAGTCTGTCAGACCGGCAGGAGCCTCCCAATAGGGTTTAGCCTGGGCTTAAGTAGCTTAAGTCTATCAGGGCTGACTTTGGCCTGGGCGGAGCTCAGGCTGCCAGCAAACAAGCAGTCTTTAAAGGTGAGTGGTGAGGAAGCTCCTGTCCTGGACTAGATCCTCCTTGCACCGTGTAGGGGGTCAGCCACCCGGGGTGGGATGGCAGGGGGGATGCGGGCCCACCCCACTCCACCGTGTCCCAGCCCAGGGGATTGGCTGCCCCTGTGTCTGCGGGGATCGAGCCGCAACACGCTCCGTGGCTGTCCCTGGGCTACTTCCTGCCTCCCCGGGGTTTGGTGCCTGCGGCTTCCAGGCCTCTTCCGGCTCTTCAGGGTAAACCACAGCAGGTACTCCGGGCCAGTTGTCATCCACGTCTGGGAAACGGGAACAGCCAGGCGCAGGTTCCTCTCGGGGCCTCTGGAGAACAGGCCAAGCATCCTCCTCCGGAGCAGGCTTTCTCCCCACTGAGCTTCTGGCCCCACCCCGGTCCTTCCGGCGAGGGAGGTGGGGTGATCTAGGCCTCGCCCCTCCAATGGGGTGTGTAATGGTGCCTTGCTCTCCTGCTCAGAGGGAGGCCACTCCGCCTCACTACAGAGGGTTTAACAAATATTTGCTGACAGCAGGGGAATGGCAAAATTCAGGGATTCCATTCCAGGTTCCGGAGAGGTTTGTGCTCTACTGTTGACAGACTCTTCTTCTCCTATTCCCCCAACCCCTAATCCCTTCTGCCCCATTCCCTTCAAGCTGTCCCTGTCCTGTCTCTTTCATAGATTCATAGATTCTAGGACTGGAAGGGACCTCGAGAGGTCA
>NW_020695842.1:0-5189 GCF_002925995.2 Terrapene triunguis | reverse complement strand
CAGCTGGGTCCCACGGGCAGCACCGTCACAGTATCGTGCCGACTACGCCACTGTGACGGTACTGCCCGTGGGACCCAGCTGAGGTCACTCAATCGGGGTGAACTGCAAACAAAATGGGGCAGACAAACCCCAAACGCTGGTGGTTATTCCAAAACAGCTTCTGTAGTACCTCACTGGTTACTTAGAAGTCCAAACAACGCAGTTCCCTTAAAGTGCCCAGCCTCAGGCCTCCGTCCAGACACACCTGTCAGATATGATGATGATGATTACTGAAAATCTTACTTCATCATATAAAAGAAAAGGTTCTTCCAATCCCAAAGGATCAGCCACATACCCAGGTTCAATTATAACTTAGATCTTACACAAAATACACGCTATGGCCAATTCTTATTAACTAAACTAAAATTTATTAAAAAAGAAAAGAGAGAGAGAGTTGGTTAAAAGATCAATATACATACAGACTTGAATTCAATTCTTGAGGTTCAGAGGCATAGCAGAGATGAGCTTGTCGTTGCCAAAAGTCCTTTTAGAAATAGTCCAGAGGTTATAGTCCAATGTCCATATTCAGGGTGACTCCACTCAATGACTGATCTCAATCCTTGTGGCTTAAGGTTTCCCCCTCTTGAAACCCAAAGCAGATTTGAGATACAGCAGGATTGTATCCCAGGGTTTTTATACATTTCCAGCAGCCTTTCGGCCTGAGAAAACAATAGGCTTAAATCTCCTTCTCTCAAACATCCTGGCAATTACCACAGGGTAATCTATCCATTAAACAGTTCAGATACAGGTTACCACAACCTTCAAAGAGACATATAGACAATAATACTATTTCACGCAAGTATCATCATAAATGTTAATATTCCTTTTTGATCTTCGAATTAAAGTTACAGCAATAGACAAGACTTGTTTGCTTACATCACAAGCCCTGAGCAAACATCTACCCTTTTACCTCTAACAATGCAGACTTGCATTTCAAAGCTCTATTCATTTACATATCTTCCTGACCAGTCTAGGTTCACCCATGTGTCAGGTCAGTCTGAGTTAATTAACTCTTTCTGGCCCTGTCATCTTTCAATGAAATATTATTTTACACTCATCACGTCACAGGCCCTGCGCTGACACAGACACCTACGGGCAGGGACACAGCCAGCTATGTTACATGAATCATCTCCCAGCCATTGATGAACCAGCAATAGAAAGGCGCCAGCCAGTTCCACCCAGCTCCAGCCCTACACCGCAGAACTGTACCACCTTACACTGCTCAAGGCTCCCTTGGGCAGTGCAGGTTCATTCAGTAGTTTGCTGTCCCTCAGTGTGGAGTGGACACACACTGGCCTTTGTAAGCTGAGAACCCCTGTGCTACTGGACTGACCATTGTATGTATCCAAAGAGCTAGATAAGAACATAAATTATCTTTGAAATGGGTTAGTGGGTCTCAATCCAGGTCCTGGTACAACGGGTATCTACCTCACCACAAGAATTGTCGCTAATTATCTCCCTTAAATGGTGTGGATATAAGTCAGGGGATCCTGCTTATCCACACTCACAATACAAGAACAAGGGGACGTTCAGTGCAACTGAAAGGCAACAAGTGTAAAGTTGAGAAAAGGAAATACTTTTTTTACACAATTCATTATTAAGCCATGGAAATCATTGCCACATGGTATTACTGAGTTTCATAGATGCATAAAATTGAAGTCCAGAAAGGACCGTACGATCATCGCATTTGACCTCCTGTATATCACAGCACAGGCACCGACTTTCTCATTGCCATGGGGGTATTTGACCCCCGCTTGGCCCCGGGCCCTGACCCTGCTCCACCCCTTCCCCAAAGGCCCCACCCCGCCTCTTCTCGCCCTTGCTTCACCCCCTTCCCCCCAGCCCCTACTGCCCGCTGCTGAACAGCTGATCCCCAGTGGGCGGGAGGTAGGGGGAGGAGCTGATCAGTAGGGCCCGCTTAGTGGGCGGGAGGCACCTGGCGGGGAGGGGGGGAAGATGATCTGTGGGGCTGCTGGTGGGTCTGTTTTTTTCTGTGGATGCTCCAGCCCCGGAGCACCCATGAAGTTGGTGCCTATGTATCACAGGTCCTTAAATTTCACGCAGTTATTCCTGTATTCAGCCCAATAACTTGTATTTGACTGAATCCTAATGTGCGTTGACTAAAGCACCTTCCAGAAAGCCATTCAGTCTTGATTTGAAGACGTCTACAGACAGTAACGCCTGAAGCTCCCTAGAAGTGGGGGGGCCACTGGTGCCCAAACCATGTCCCTACCCCTGCTCTGCCTCTTCCTCTGAGACCCTGCCCCCTCCTCTCCGCCCCCTCCCCCATCACTTGCCTTTAAGGCAGGTTCAAAGGGAGAGAGCAGAGCTCTCCCACTTTTAAAAGTGATGGGGCCATCGCCCCCCTGTTCTGGCTCCCCTGTCAAGAGATGGAGAATCCATCACTTCCCTTGGCAGTTTCTTCCAGTGGTTAATCCACCCGCACTGTTAACAATGTCTGTCTGATTTCCCATTTGAATTTCTCTGGCTTCGGCTTCCAGCAATTGGTCCTTGTTGTGCCTTTGTTTGCTAAATTGAGGAGCCCTTTAGTACCAAGTCTGTTCTCCCCATGATGGTATTTATACCCCACACTCAAGTGCCAGGGTTCTCTCAGTGCAAGGCATTTTTACCAGCCCTCAACTCGTTGTGCATCTTCTCTGCACCGTCTCCACTTTTTCAACGTCCATTTTAAAATGGGGACACAGGAACTAGATGCAGTTTTCTAATATCGGTCTCACCAGAATGAAGGGGAAGCTTGTAGTGTCACAGCTGGGATTGGACCTATTCCTGGGGCAATAGAGACTTTAATCCGCCAGGGTCTGCTGAGCTACAACCAGTCACTAGAGCTTCCCGCAGCTCCCATTGGCCTGCAGCGGCAAACCGCGGCCAGTCGGAGCCGCGATTGGCCGAACTTGCGGACGCAGCAGGTAAACAAACCGGCCCGGCCCGCCAGGGTGCTTACCCTGGCAGGCTGCATGCCACAGGTTGCCGATCCCTGCACTAGATTAAAATATGTTTTAGTAAAACACAAATATGACCGAACTCCACAACGAGTAACACTGGGTTGTTCTTCAGATGCGAGAGGGAGAAGTTTCAGAACCCAGTGGCCTTTTCTTCTGACCTGAAATGGAGAATCTGGGAATCTTCTCAAAGAAATGCATCTATGGAGACCATAATGAAGAAAATCAAAGGTAATAAACAGTCACCCAGGTAATTTTCTCACAGATGTTACACTGATAATTGACAGAGCTGGAGAAATCTCTTAGGGACAATGATTCTGGATGGAGATAGTCAACTAATCATTTGGAACCTATGAATTCCCTCCTCAGCTCTCGGTACAGCACATACACACTGGCTTAGGGGCCTACATTCGCACTCCCTGGGGATTTTCTTTCTTAGCAGCTATGAATGTTGACCTGAGCTTGGGCTTCCTGCTGTATTACCTGTTTCTGAAGTATGTTTGTTTGGATTTTCTGTCTGCAAGGCCTCCTGTGTCACCATAGTCCCTCTCTTGCTTTAGAGCAGGAGTGAGGAACCTTTTCTCTATCATGGGCCATTGACCCACGGAAAAAAATCAATCGCGGGCCGCTCACCCGAGGTGGGACAGAGAGGGGGCGTGGAGGCTCGGGGCTTCCTCCTGCAGCAGGCCTAGCTGACGCTCGCAGCTCCAGCCCCATGGGGGGTGCGGAGGCAGTGGAGCTGTAACAATTTTACAGTGGAGGTGCTGAAAGCCAGTGGTCCCAAACTTTCTACCTGGCACCCCCCATTACCCCATCTGTGCCCCCTCTCCCCAGAGCTGGTGCCAAGACTGGGCCGTGGTTCCGGGAGGAGGGGCAAGACATGGACGGGGTAAGGGGGCTGAGACCACAGCTGGGGGTGGGGCTGAGGCTGGGACCACAGCTGGGGGCGGGAGCAGAGCCCTGGGGGTGGGGCCAGCAGACCAGACCATGCCTGTGGCGCCGGGGGCAGAGCCCATGCGGGGCTCCGGCAGCCAACTGGGACCATGGGCGTGGGGCTGACAGCTGGGATCTCACGCAAAACCTGGGGCTGCTGCAGCACTCTCCACACTCCTCGTTTGCGTGGCTCTGCGCAGAGGCTCAGGGCTTCCCCCCCTCCCCCGCGGCGGGGCGAGTCAGCACTCGCGGCTCCAACCCCGCGGCGGGGGAGGGGAGCGGTGCTGCAGGTCGGATGAAATTGAGCAACAGGCCGGATCTTACCCGCGAGCCGTAGGTTTCCCACCCCTGCTTTAGAGATTCTCCACCTTTTATCCTCTTGAGCTGGAGATAATGAGACCGCCAGGTCTGTCAGGAAGGATGAGCCAGTTTTACTAAGTACTAGTGCAGGGGTAGGCAACCTTTCAGAAGTGGTGTACCGAGTCTTCATTTATTCACTTTAATTTAAGGTTTCGTGTGCCGGTAATACATGTTAATGTTTTTTAGAAGGTCTCTCTCTCTAAGTCTATATTATATAACTAAACTATTGTTGTATGTAAAGTAAACAAGGTTTTCAAAATGTTTAAGAAGCTTCATTTAAAATTAAATTAAAATGCTGATCTTACGCCGCCAGCCTGCTCAGCCCGCTTCCAGCCTGGGGTTCTGTTCACCTAGGCCTGCAGCGGGCTGAGCGGGACCTGGGGCCGGGACGCCGGTTGGCAAGGGGCTGGCAGCCAGGACCCCAGACCTGGGGGGGGTTCAGGGGTCAGGGCAGAGGGCTGGGGGTTGTGGGGGTGCAGGGCAGAAGGTTGGTTGTGGGGAGGAGTTCAGGGGTCAGGGCAGAGGGCTGGGGGTGTGGGGGGGGTGGGGGTGCAGGGCAGAGGGCTTGGTGTGGGTGTGGGGGGGGTCAGGGCAGAGGGCTGGGGTGCTCCCAGCCCCCTGCCCTCTGCCCTGAACGGCTCATGGCAGGGGGCTGGAAGGGATATGCCCTGTTCCACCCCCTTCCCCAAGGCCCCGACCCTACCTCTTCTCTGCTTCCTCTACGGAGCAGGGAGCATGCTGCTGCTCCTCCCCCTCCCCCTCGCAAGGGCCATCAGCTGATCAGCGGCAGGGAGAGGGAGGAGGAGGGGGAGGAGCAGGAAAGCACCACGCTGGGGGAAGAAGCAGGGGTGGGGGGAAGCTTGGCTGCCGCAGGACCAAGCTTCTGCCTCCTGCCCC
>NW_020695841.1:1471-2802 GCF_002925995.2 Terrapene triunguis | reverse complement strand
AAAGGTTCCTAATCTTCAATCTATTGGGGAAATGCCTGAAAAAAACACAGAAATCACCTCCCAGAATCTACACGATTTAGACATTTATGCTCCAATACGTCTGTTGGTCTATAAGGTGCCACAGGACTCTTGGTCGCTTTTTACAGATCCAGACTAACACGGCTACCCCTCTGATACTTGACACCATTTAGACGATTTCTGATGTACATTTCTTAATGAAATGATTGAGTTCTATCTTTCTAGGCTTTTATACCATATTATCAATGCAGCTACCTGACCAACTGAATGATCCCTTAAAATTGTAGGATAGTAAAAGAGGAAATTAATTCACAAAAGAAGACCAGGCATTTTAACTGCTTTTATTAGACCATACTGATGCATTTGAAAAGAGCCTTGCAATCAAGTTAATGTCATTTCTCCCAAATCTGGGGTGGCAGTCTCCCCTTTGCTCTGTTCTCACTTAACAGGGACAGGAGCAGGGGCAATCCTTCTCTTGATGGCTCTCCTGCCATTCCTCTTCTTGGAAGGTAAAACCACAGGCTGATTGAAGTGCAGGACTCCGCCCTGAGAGATGGTGACACCTCCCAGCAGTTTCTTGAGCTCTGAGTCGCTGTGAATGGCCAGCTGCAAGTGCCGTGGGGAAATCCAACGCTTCTTGCTGCGTGCAGCGACTTCCCCAGCAATATCCACAACCTCATGAGTCACTTATTGAAGCACCGCGGCCATATATCCTGGGGCTCCAGCTCCAATACGGTCTGCAAATTGTCCTTTGCGGAGCAATCTGTCTATGCGACGGACAGAGAACTGCAGCCCAGCCCGGGAAGAAGGGGTGATTTTGGCCTTAGGGTCTTTTGCGGTTGAGGTCTCACCAGAGTGCTCAGACTCAGACTCAGTCTCAGACATGTTGCAGACTTCTAGTGTTCCAGCAACACTTGGCTTGACTTTCTTGGCTTTCTTTTGCTTTCTCTGCTTGGTTTACCTGAGGCTTTACTCAGGAATTGGCCTGCCTAGCTTTTTTCTTGACTTGCTTGGCTTCAGTGGATGGTTCCTTGCTTGGCTCCACTTGCCTGTGTCTTTCTTTGCTTGGCTTGCCTGACTCTCTTTCCTTCTGTTCCTGGCTCTGTTCACTTGGTTTTCTATCCCTGCTTTTGCCTTCTTTGATTTCTTCCTGGTCTGGCCTGATTATGACTGGCCTGACAAAGTGTGGCTTGGCTAAGCCACCTCTTGAAATCACCACAGTAGTATGCTGACCCTGTCTGAGCCGGCAGCCTTTTATAACCTCAGTGCAGACAGAGAAAACATACTTTCTGATTGGTTGTCTGAGAACCAAT
>NW_020695841.1:911-1371 GCF_002925995.2 Terrapene triunguis | reverse complement strand
GATTTCTTCCTGGTCTGGCCTGAGTATGACTGGCCTGACAAAGTGTGGCTTGGCTAAGCCACCTCTTGAAATCACCACAGTAGTATGCTGACCCTGTCTGAGCCTGCAGCCTTTTATAACCTCAGTGCAGACAGAGAAAACATACTTTCTGATTGGCTGTCTGAGAACCAATGGGCAGCTACTTCATTTGTTACCCAAGCCAGAGGGGATATGTCATCCTTTTATGACATCATTCCCATTGATTCAGCGTTTGTGTTGGATTTTTAGTCAGTGATATCTGCTCTTAGCAAAACTCATCCTGTAACGGCATGAAATAGGCTTTGGTTACATTTTGAAAATTAGATGCCTTAAATTAGGCACCTAAATAACTTAGAAGTGGCCTGATTTGAAGAGGAGCTGAGCACCCACAGCTCCTGTTGATTTCACTAGGAGTTTGGAGTGCTCAGCACCTATGGAAATC
>NW_020695841.1:0-901 GCF_002925995.2 Terrapene triunguis | reverse complement strand
AGGGCCTATTGTAATTATGCAAAGTGTGGGCCATTAATGGTGGTTTGGAATCTTGATGACTCCCATTAACCAGGACAATCGTCTGCAGATGGCTCTGTTTTACTTGTAAGTCTCCCTGTATACCTGTGTGCTGGCAAGTGGGTAATGTTTTCCCTTTAAAAAGGTGATCAAAGTTTATGTGAACCCCTCCAGGTATTTAATAATTTCAGAAAGCCTGATTCTAGTATCACTTATACTGTCTAAATCTGATATTACTCTAAACGAGTCAATGGTTTTATAATGGGGTAACTAAAAAATAACAAAACAAAACAAAAAGAACAAAACAAAAAGAAAAACCAGGCCCATAGGCTTTATCCTTCATGTGTAATGGATTAAATTTTTCTGTCGTGAGTTTGTTCTTTTTTCTGTTTTCACAAAACATGCAATACCCATCAACTTCACTATGGGAAAAAGGTTCCTAATCTTCAATCTATTGGGGAAATGCCTGAAAAAAACACAGAAATCACCTCCCAGAATCTACACGATTTAGACATTTATGCTCCAATACGTCTGTTGGTCTATAAGGTGCCACAGGACTCTTGGTCGCTTTTTACAGATCCAGACTAACACGGCTACCCCTCTGATACTTGACACCATTTAGACGATTTCTGATGTACATTTCTTAATGAAATGATTGAGTTCTATCTTTCTAGGCTTTTATACCATATTATCAATGCAGCTACCTGACCAACTGAATGATCCCTTAAAATTGTAGGATAGTAAAAGAGGAAATTAATTCACAAAAGAAGACCAGGCATTTTAACTGCTTTTATTAGACCATACTGATGCATTTGAAAAGAGCCTTGCAATCAAGTTAATGTCATTTCTCCCAAATCTGGGGTGGCAGTCTCCCCTTTGCTCT
>NW_020695840.1:0-9381 GCF_002925995.2 Terrapene triunguis | reverse complement strand
CTTTGAGCAGGGGGTTGGACTAGATGACCTCCTGAGGTCCCTTCCAACCCTGATATTCTATGATTCTGTGAATCTGCAGCAACAAAAACTGACACAAACCTGTTGCTGCCCCATTCTGTGCCCATCCAGCAGGAGTATAGAACAAACACCTCCTGGAGCGGGGATTGTCACACTGGACTGTAAATACAGATGCACGTTCCCAAGGTTTGCTGTCTTTCTCAAATCATGGCATAAGGGTGACACCTACAGCTCTGTGTAATCACGCCTGGCAGGAAGGAGATGCCTATGTGCATTGCCTTGGGAGGCAGGGGGATCTGGGGGACTCTGTACACTGGGGGCTATTTACCCAGAGCTCAGGAGCAATCTACTCAGGGGTGATGCAGTAGAAAAGGGCTGGGTGCTGCTTTCCCCACTTATTTCTCCTTATCCCCTTTCAGTATCCCCCCTTTCCCTTTCTTCCCCCTCCCCCCACCCTCTGGCAGGGAGATGTGGTCACTTCCCTGCTCCCAGGGGCACTCACTGTCCCGTAGCTGGATTGGCCCCTGCGAGTGCTAATAGGAGTGAGAGCCCGGGTGCGGGTCAGTCCCTGCAGCGGCTCTGGGACACACAGAGGCAGGAGAAGGAGCAGAGATGGGGCTAGTTCCCACCTCAGAAAGTCCCTGGCCTGGTGCATACAGCAGCTGCAGCCTATGTTGGGCTTGAAGGAGCTGGAGCAGTGAGGAGCTGGTAGGAAGGAAGGCAGGAAAAAATCTGTGGGGAAAATCCTGGAAGCAGTGCTCTGTAAGGTATGAGACACTGCTGGTGCTGCTGCCTCCAGTGTGAACTGGGAGCCAGGGCTGAGCTCCGGGCTGCTGTTGCGGCCCCAGTGGGGCTGCTCCAGGCAGACCTGGATTAACCTTTTGTGGGCCCAGTGCCCAACATATTTGTGGGCCCCCATGGGGGAAATGGAGCATGGTGCAGGGGGGTCGGTCCCTGGAGAGAGCGGCTGGCCAGAGGCAGCTTGCCCCTTCCCCTCGGGGGTGGGCCCATGCCATGCCACAGGGTCCCCCCACTCAACACTGGAACAGCCCTCCGATTCCCTATGGTCAGAGCCCCCTCGGACCTGCTATGCCCAGTGCCCCCACCAGACCCTGCCACAAATGCACAGTGCCCTGCACAACACCACCCCTGCCCAGGGCCACCTTGCCCATAGCCCTGCCACAACTGCCCAGCACCCCAACAGAACCCCCACTCCCTAGTGCCCCAGCAAACACAGATCTTCCCCATCCCCTCACAGCCCAGCACCCCCTCCAGGCCCTCCAGACACCCACTCCCCCACACCCTGCCTCCTGGCCGCACTCACCAGCCCTGCTGGGAGGCAACTGTCTGCCAAGCTGAGCTGTCAGGGCTGGTCCTGGGGCGAGGAATCGCACCAGCCCCTCAGGAGTGGTGCGATCAGCCAGGCCAGGGCCTGCCCCATCAGGGCTCCCTCAGGACCCACTTGACTGGAGGGGCCCAGTCAAGTCCCCCGACACTGTCCCCCCCCCCAACTGGCCAAGACTAGCCAGGCTTCTGCACCAGTCCCAGGCGGCTCAGCTCTGGGGAGAGAGGTGGGGCCCCACAGGTGGTGGGAAGCAGAGACTGGCCGGAGCTGGAGGTGCACTGGGGTCTCGCCAAGGGGCAGAGAGAAGATGGTGGGTGGGGCCAGGGGGTGAAGAGGAGCCCTCAGCAGACAGGCCGAGAGGAGCGAGTGGTGGGCACGGTGGGGGGAGCCAGCAGGCTGGCAGGGTCACAGTGCAAGCAGAGCAGGCTGGGGCCCCTTCTGAGCATAGGCCCGGCTCCATGGCACCACTGGCACCATTGTAAACCTGGCACTGGCTCCAGGGACAGACTTTCACGGAAGCACTTTCTGTGCCCATTCAAGGTGGGGACTTTCTCCAGCTGGACCCAGTCCCAGGCTCTGTCGCCCCCGGCTAAGAGCTGCAGACACCAGGGGCCAGAGAGACCCTGGGGCCAGCGCTGGGCGGGCAGGACAGAGATTCCGCCCAAAGGCTCTGGGAGCAACTGTTCTCGCAGCCCCTGGGGATCTGCTGCTGAGCAGGGAATGTGCTTGGGCAGGTCCTGGACAGTGATGGAGCCACTGCCCTCACGCTGCCTCAGGTGTAGTGTGAGAAACTGCTATCTGTAGGAATTTCCTACTTAGGGTGTACTGAGCATGCTCACATGAACTGAGCATGCTCAGTAACATCTGCTGAAGCCACTTCCCTTCACCCTGCCCTTTCTTGGAATCAGATTCTGCGGACTGCTATTTACAGGGATTAAAAAGGGGCAAATGGGGCAAATCGGAGGAGGAGGGTGGCCGGGATCTGAGGAGGGGGCAGAAATTGACTGGTCAGGGGGGTCAAGCAGCTGGAGGCAGGGTTAGGATGGGGGCTGAATGGCAAAAATCAGGGCTGAAGGAGCTGGGGTTAAGCCCAGGGGAAAGGCGCTGCCAGACGGTGACAGAGGGCAAAACCCCAGCAGAGGCAGGGGCAGAGGGGGTAACAGTTACCTCGGTGGACTGAGACAACAGTGTTTGCAAAAATAGGGGAGGGGCAGAGGGCCTTTTTTATTTCCCCTCCCACAGACAGCACCTCTCAGCATGGACTTCCCAGGGCTGGGTTCTTAAAGGCACAGGCATCCCAATGCCTAGTCACTGCAGCTCCTCTCTGTCTGATGTCACCTACTGAGGTGCTGTAGGAGATTTCATTCAGTGAAATACTTTCTCATAGCAGTTCACAATTTGTCTTATCTGCTGCTGGGATTCCCTGAATTACTCTTATCACTTCATCATTTAGCTCTGTTATTGTGCAGATGCATGTCATTGTGCTATTTAATTTCTATTTTACTGTGATACTGCTGGGCCAGGGAGCAGTGGGACAATGGTCTTATTGAGCGCCGGGATGGGGGCAGGCGCTAGCGCACCCACTGCTAAAAGCCCCTCCCCAGCCTAGGGAGGAGCTACTAAACCCAGAACCCAACCAAGTTCGGGGGACAATAAAGGCAATAACAGGAACAGGTGTGGAGGTCAAAGGGGACACTGAGCAGAGAACCCCGAACACTGCCCATTGCTCCTCGAAGGCATCGAGAGAGCCGGCGGATGCTGCCCAGAGGAACTCTGCCTGGGTACGTGAGTGGATAAAAGAACAAAAGACAGCCCCCAGTCACAGGGGCCCCCCTCTGCCAACCTCCTCTCCCTGGTGTTATGAATGGCCACCTTGGCGATGGCCAGGAGGAGGTTGACGAGGTGGTCCCGCAACTTCATGGGGCCTCGGATCGGGTGTGCGTAAATTAACAAGTGCGGGGGAAAGTGCAGTCAGAACCTCAATAAGAGGGTTAGGGGCTCAGGGCAGGGGGTTGGGGTGCAGGAGGGGTGTGGCAGGGGGCTCAGGGCAGGGGGTTTGGGGCTCAGGGCAAGGAGTTGGGGTGTTGGAGGGTGCAGCAGGGGGCTCAAGGCAGGGGTTAGGGGGCTCAGGGAATGGGTTCGGGGTGCAGACTCCAGCCTGGCACCACTTACCTCGAGTGGCTCTGGGGTGGCAGCGGTGTGCAGTGCAAAGGCAGACTCTTTGCCTGCCCTAGCCCCGCGTCACTCCCAGAAGTGGCCACATGTCCAGCAGTGGCTTCTGGGGGTGGGGTGGGACAGGCATCTCCGCCACATGCTGCCTTCGCCTGTGGATAACACCCCCAAAGCTTCCATTGGCCACGGTTGCCCATTCCCAGCCAATGGGAGCTCTGGGGGGCAGTGCCTGCAGGCGAGGGCAGCGCATGGAGCCCTCTGCCCTCCTCCCCTCCCCCCCCGGGAATGCACGCCCTGGGGCTGGCAATCCCATGGCCCGGATTGAAAGCCCTGATGGGTCTGGCCCACAGTTTGCCCTCCCCGATCTATACACACCCCTGAGACACTGTCAACTCACTCCCCATCCCAAGTAAATCCCCTTCTGCTCCTTTCATATAGATCCAGGGATACTCCCTCATGCTGTGTCCCTGCGGCCTCAGGCAAACTCTCAGCTCCTGAAGCCTCTGCCACTCACCTAGCACCCCATGGGTCAGTCCTAACCCTGGCTGCTGGAGCTGAGACAGTGCAGGAGCCTTCCTTGGGGCCACAGCCTGCGGCTTTGGGAGACGGAGATTGTCTGAGACATCCAAGTGTTGGAAACCATGTGGCCACCCTTTAAATCCGGGGCTTGTTCCAGCCCTGAAACTGAGCTGCCAGGATCCCCCCCACAGAGCCGGGTGCCCCAGATTACAGCCTGCAAATAGGCATGTGAAACTAACTCCTGTTCTCCCTGCATCACAACTGGGGGTGGAAACACCCCTCCATTGCCATAGGGTGTGTGGGCCTCATGCACCATGCAGCCATTCATGGAATGAGCCCTTCTACCAGCAGCCCTGTGTCAGGCACAACAGCCCCAAAGGGGCCATGCTGGGCTATTTACACCATCCCTGTAGATGTGCAGCATGTCCGATTGCAGCTGGGAAGCCAGGCTTTGCTACCGGGAACGTCAATGCCTGGCTTCATTCTCTATCCAGCCCGTGCTGCTATTTATACCAAGAAATGCTGCATTGGTGGACAAGTGAAATGAATCCCAAAGCTCCCTTTCATCAGCCCCAGAAATTCATTTAAACTTAAGTTTGGCTGCAGAGAATGAAACAAACGTGTCTGTTAACAGACGGGAGTCGAGCTCAATCCCTTGTCACCATCAGTGTGCAAACCAGGAGCCTGCTGCTTTGCATTCCTGATGTTCTGGCTGCATCGTGTGGCCACATCGTGTGGCCACTCGGTGTCAGTCCTTTTAAATAAACAATGTTTTTTTCAGAGAAACCATATTTTCCTCACAGACACACATGAGCAGATTGATCTACAAAGGGAAGGTGATTCTGAGGCAGTTCTGGTGGGAGAAGGGAACATTGGCAGCATTACTTTATTATTGTGTTGCACCTCACACACACAGAATGAAAATAAGCTTAATTCTTTGAGCTACACACAAACTTCACAGGAATGAAATAAACAACTTTATGTTCAAGGAATTCGGTGCATTAAATAATATTAAAAATATGTTCTGGGCAACGCATGGAAAAGTCATTACATTGAACAACCCACTTGATATAGTTAATGTACCACATGATATTTAAAGGCGTTAAGAAAGATGTGCTTATAAATTAATGTGTTGTGCCTCTTATACATGCACAAGACCCAGAAGAAACTGAATTATTTGAGCTACCAACATTTCCATTTTCCCACAGCATGTTAGTTCTGAAGGTTGATTTAATTTGCTTATTTTCTTGGAACCAGAAATGAGGAAAGAGAACACTGGAGTCAGTGGAATTACAGCAGTAAGGGATAAGTCTCATGATTCGTCACTATCCAAAGGCTTTGTAAACAGAGCGTTAATGTTACTGAATGGTCTGGCTAACCCTGCAGTTAGTTAGATGCAGAAACAACCAGCTCTATGGGTGGTAAATTTACAGAGGCTCTGAGGCTGATCATGAAATAGAAACACATTACCTTTAAACAGCTGCTATTTCAATGCCTCTGGAAGTTACAGAAAACAATGATCTGTGTTAAAGGAAAGTTGCCATTTCTTAGAGCCCCAATTTCTATTGTGTGTCTACAGGAAGGTTTGAATGTGTAACAGGTAGTGGATGTTACCCTCCTTAATACATAGAATTCCCCCTGAAACCTGGATTACTGTGCTCAGATGACCTTCATTTTCTCAGGATTCCTGCTGCTTCCAGCGTAGGTGGGGGAGGAGAAAGGCAAAAACATGATGCCACGGTCTCCTATTTTATATTCTTAGTTCAAGTGTCTAGAAGACACTTGCCCAGACATCTCTGGGTGGGCTCTGCTGAGTCAATAGCTTGGGGAATCCTCCTGGTGTGGTCTTGTGCAACTGTGTCATAGGCTTGAGCAGTCCCCATAGTGTGGTGTTTAGACATCTGTCATTGAATTGGAAATCCCTTAATTACAATTCCTCTGCTGACTCATGGTTGTTGAACACCCTCCTCTGCAGGGGTCCTTTGTGTGTCACTAGCAAATTTATAGCATATTTCAGTAACAACCATACAGCAAAATGCATAACTTCATACACCCTAATGCTGTACATATTTGGACAGAATGACAGATTTCAGCAGATCATGACTTTTCTATGGAATGCTTTGTATGAAATATCACAACCATATATGAATAATGAATATGTGGCCTACAGGGGCTATTTTGAGGTACATCATGTCACAAAAGCCTCTGGAGACTGGCCTTTAGGAAGAGCTGCCTGAAGAACCTTCCTAATAACTGAGAAATCCTGGCTTGGCCTGCCAGTTTTTCCTTGCTGAATGAAGCTTGTCTGTTGGGCTCCCTTTTTTGTATTTCTTTCTCTTAAACAGAAAAGAAGTTCTTGGCCATTCCTTGAAAGTGCTTGTTGAATACACAGAGAGCCTCTGAACTGGGGAAGGGGGTAGGGGTGAGGGAGAGGGTCAGGGGGGTGGCACTTACCTTGGGCGGCGCGACTCCCAAAGTGACCAGCACACACTCCGCTCTGGCAGTGGCTCCTAGGCGGGGGGATCAGAGGGTAGCCAACTGTGGAGTTTGCACTCGGGGCAGGAGCAGCATGTGGAGACGCCCTCCCCCTTTCCCCCAGCGGCTGCAGGGACATGCCGGCCACTTCCAGGAGCAGTGTGGCATGGAGGGAGGGGGGCAGAGGGGGCAGGGAGCCCCCTTAGCGTGGCTGGCACCTCTCCATGCTTCGCTTGGGGAGGCATCGGGTCTCCATGGGCTGCCTGAGGTGGAGGCAGTGCCAGAGGGGGCTCGGGCCACCCCTTTGCCTCCTTTCTCTGGGCTCCAAGCTCATATTGCTGGCTGACAGGGATTTTAGGGTGCAGCAGTGCAGGGAGCAGGAAGGGAGAACCTCAGCAGCCGCCTCCCCGACATGCGGGAAAACAGCTTTAGCTGCTGGCCCCGCGGACTAAGTCACCAGGCCTCCAGCTTGCCCCATTCGACCCAAGGGGTTGATCTTGTGGCTAGAATTATTTGCGGTCGGGATTTCCCCGCAACAGTACCCCACAGGGGTTCAGGGTCCTCTCCAGCACAGGCCACACAGGAAGGCTTAATGCTTGAGCTGCAGCACATGCTGGCCAGGCTTAAGGCTGGGCTCCCCAAGGCAGGAGAGAAGAGAAAGACTCAGCCCCCGGAGGGGCAGGTTGGGGCTTCATGGATTCGATTCGCTCACAGCCAGCCCCCTGCCCCCACTCCCAAGTGATCAATGGCACCTTCAGGTTGGCCAGAAAGGAGCAGCGGCTCTCACTGGAACAAGTCCACATATGGCTTGTGGGCAACTCCCAAACCTACCACAGTAAACCATCTTGGCCAGAAAGGAGCCCACTCGGACTAACCATTGCTTCTTTTCCTTCCACCCAGAACCCCGCTTCTCCTGGGCTGCAAGTAGCCATCCCTGGGATGCCAAGAGGCAGGCACAGGATTCTACCTCCCAGCAGCCAACCGCACCTCCCCAGGCTTTGGCAGAACGAATGGTGGCACTTTACTATCCCCACTTCACTGCACATCTTCTTCCCTGCCTTCCTCAGCTTGACTTTCCTTTTTTGGCCCATTTCTGTCTTACATCCTCCTTTTGCAAGTCATGCAAAAGAGGCCAGCAGGAAGTAACAGCCTCTATAGGGCAAACTCCAAGGGCAGAGCCTCCAAAAGGAGACATGGCTAACTTCTCTAGGTTCTCCAGACTGACATCAAAGCGCTTTCCCGCTGATGTCACCACCTTCTGTCATGCGGGGGTTGGAGTTATCCAAGGGATAGGACAATAGCAGAAGGAGGAGGACATTCCTAGACAGAAAAGGGATCTAGGAAAAGGAAGCAAGCATGTTTCTGCCCAGTTTTGAACTCTGGCCCTTTTGCATGTTAGGCAAACATGATTACCACTACACTACAGAAATTCTCTTACGTGACTCTGCCCCTCCCTTCAAATTCCATCCACTTGGCTGGTGCTCACCCTGGCACACACCAATGGGCGAACCTAGAGAAAGTGGTGGCAGCCCTTCGATAGGTCAGCTGGTAGAGCAGAGGACTGGAGCCGGTGCTCAGGAAGTCATCCTTACGTTGCCCCTTGTGATTCTTGCTTGAAGGAGAGCTTCTTTTTCTTCCTCTTGCTGAGAAAGAGCAAGAGAAGAATGAAAGGTCAGGTTGGCCAACTCGATGCTAAAGCCCACATTGTCTTTTCCTGCTGCATAGCCCAAAATGAGAGACTCGTGGCAGTTAAAGGAACTGCTTCACTTTCAGAAAACAGACACCTCTGCACAAAGACGGATGGAAGAGCATGGCGAAGTCTGGGCTTGAACCAGGAACCTTTAGATCTTCAGTCTAGCACGCACCCAACTGAGCTACTTCAGCAACTACTTGGTTATAGTTTGGCCTACTGCTTTTTTGTCTGGGATGTTTTTGTCAGCTGTGGCACAGAAAAAGGATGTCATTGCGAGTGGCCCATGAAGGCAAGATTAACTTTTGCCTTCCCTGCTCAGCTTTACTTGCTTCCTCACCCTATTCCTGCCTTAGTTACCTGAAGGCGACTGGGGCCCAGTGGTATGAGGAGGCAGTTGGGCAGCTAGACCCTGGTGGCAAAAGTCTTGCTGCCACTTGCCACCCCACTCTCTTCTTCCAGCTTCTTATATTGGCCACGAGGGACTTGGTGCCCAGCAGCGCAATAGAAGGCAGTGGACAGAGCCACCCTCACCTTGACGCTCTGGCTCATTAAACAATATCTTCAATCGATGATGGCCAATGAGAGACCAACATCGCTTGCTATTTTAGCACTTGAAAATGCCATTGTCCAATCTTTGGGTCTCCCTAATGCTGCGCTTCAGTTCATGAGGGCAAAGGCGAGAAAAGTGACCTTTGAACTAAAGGACTATGGTTAACATTCTAACGCTGTCTCTTACTGAAACACTATTTAATACTGGTCCACCCTGTGTTGGTGACAGTTTGATTTCTAGATGTTAGTACATTTCAGTTACTGTTAAAATTAAAAAGTTTCTATATGCTTAGAGGAAATGAATTTGTTTTATTTGCTTATATATGGCATGAATAAATACAGGTTTACAGATTCTAGCATGCAAATTTATCATCTTATATGACAGAGAAAATCATGCATCCAAATTGTGCATCAAAATCATGAAATGAGCTACAAATGCAATGAAAAATAAGATATTCAAAAGTTTAACATATGGGGGGGCAGGCACCGAAGACACATCTTGCCTGGGGTGCCATTTGGTTTAAGGCAGACCATGTCAGGGAGAACAGAAGTTAGTTTCACAAGCCTATTTTCAGGCTGTAATCTGTGGCAACCTGCTCTGTGGAAGGGA
>NW_020695839.1:0-11629 GCF_002925995.2 Terrapene triunguis | reverse complement strand
GGTCACATGTCCTCCCTTTTAGCTTGTGCTCCCCCATAGGGGGAGGCACCAGTTGTCTGTGAGCCACCTGCACACAGACTGGCCTCCATCCTGGTGGCATTGGTGCTCTTCCAAACTCTCCCCTCCTGCCACCTGTGCTCTCCTTCCAAGTTCCATGTAGGTGGCTAACGTGGGGACCTGCCAGCTCCAGCACTGGGGGAGAGAGGGACAGCAGGAGATGGAAAATGCCCCTTCTGAGAACTGATTTGCTCTGCAAATGGGACCCTGTTGCCTGGAACCAGGTCCCGTCTGAGTGACCATGGCCTCCCTGCTGACCCCCCCCTCTCCCCACCTGCAGCCCTGGTTTGGGGAGTCCCTGGAGATGCAGCTTGCAGAGCCCAGCCCCTGAGGAGCTGGGACCTGGCTCCCTGCTGGGTGTCCAGTTCTGTCCCTGGGGCACGGCTCAGTGAAGGGTGGAAAAGGAAGGGCCCTTCGGACCCAGGGAGATGGGCCCCGAGCTCGGTGCCCCAGGGCTGGGGGATGGGATCCCTCTCGGGGCCCTTCCAGCCCAGCCCGGCCCTTTAGCAAACAGCCCCAGCTCTGAAGTACTGAAATGCCCCTGAGGGATGGGTGGGGGGTCGTTCCGGGAGAAGTCTCAGGCTCTTATGGCCCCATCTCCCCGTTGTGTTTTCCCCCCAGGAGAAGTGAGAAGATGGGGCCAGTCGCCTACTTCAGCCTCTGCCTCCTCGGCTGCCTGATCTTTAACCCCTCGCTGGAAGGTGAGTTCCTGCCTGGCCCCTCTGAGCTGGAGCCCCCAGGTGCTGTTTGCCCTCGATGGGAAGTGAATTCATTTCACTCAGGGGCTTCCAGCCCCACCATGGGGGAGCAGCCCTCGCAGCTGGGTCCCCAGAACCCCTTCCCCACCAAACCCATGAATCCAGACCCCAGCGGTTCAGCACCTGCTCGAGGGGTGAGGCTGCTTCCTGCTCCCCCCGGCTCTGAGTGCAGAGAGAATCCCTGGGACCTACTGGGGCTGAGTGTGAGAGACAGGCTGGGAGCTAAACCCGCCCCCATCTCCTGCTGCTGCCTAGGGAGTGACTTTCCCCACTGTGTGCGGGGTCCCATCCTACCCAGGGAACAGAATGTGGGAAAACGTCCCCAATGAGTCACGTCCATCTCTTTTCATTGGGCTCTTCGTCAACTTGATCCCTCTGATTTTGATAATTCAAAACCTTCCCTCCTTCGCCCCTCCAAAGAAAAATCCTGGGTCCATAGACTATTTCTCTTCCCCGGCACCTCTTCCTTACTTAGCCCCACAAGTCTCTGCAGTTACTCCACATACTGCTAATCCCTCCCACATCCATTTGTCAGTAGCTCTCTATCTTCTCTTCCCTCTGTGGGCCCTCAGCTCTCAGAGAATCATAGAAATGTAGGGCTGGAAGAGGCCTCCAGAGGTCCCCTAGTCCAGCCCCCCCATACTGAGGCAGGACCAAGTAAACCTAGATTATCCCTGACATGTGTTTGTCCAACCTGGTCTTAAAAACCTCCAGTGACAGAGGTTCCACAACCTCCACTGGGAGCCTGTTCCAGAGCTTCACTGCCCTGAGAGTTAGAAAGTTTCTCCTAATATTGAACCTAAATCTCCCTTGCTGCAGATTAAGCCCACTGATGCTTGTCCGGCCTTCAGTGAACATGGAAAACAATTGATCACTGTCCTCTTTATGACAGCCCATAACATACGTGAAGACTGTTCTCAGGCCCCCCTCAGTCTCTTTTCTCAAGGCTAAACATGCGTAGTTTTTTAACCTTTCCCCATAGCTCAGATTCTCTAAACCTTTGATCATTTCTGTTGCTCTCCTCTGGACTCTCTCCATCTTATCCATGTCTTTCTGAAAGTGCGGCACCAGGCCTGGACACACAACTCCAGCTGAGGCCTCCCCAGTGCCAAGCAGAGCAGGACATTGTCCTCCTGTGTCTTACACACCGCACTCCTGTTAACACACCTGTGACAGTCCTCGCTCGGGGGTTGGTCGGTAGGGAGCGGCCCCTAGTGGTCAGGGCTTAGGCCCGTGACTTGCAGGGGGTTTGTTGGCAGGGGATCCCAGGCCCTCCCCCTCCACCAGGCTCTGACCCAGGACCCTTTGAGTGGTCTCACAGCCACAGCTGCTTAAGGCTGCCCCCCCAGGGCCACTTCCTACCACCCCCACCCCCGCTATTGTCCCAAGGTAGGGACCTTCTGGCAGCTGCGTGCAGGGGGTAGCTCTCCTCCTCTCTTGGGTTGGCAACGGCCTCCTCCTTTGGTTTGGCCCCCTCGTGGGCCAGATCAGCCCTAGGGTCTTCCCCTTCTAGGGCCGTCTAAACAAGTGCAGGGGAATTAGCAAAACTCAGAGTCCATGGGAGAGAGGGATACTCCCCTCCCAGGCTGTCTCTGTAACAGGTCCTCCCTTCCCTCAGTGAGGGACCTTTGAGCAGTTGTTGTGGGGAGAGATTCTGCCTTTTCCTCGTCTCAGCTCTCCTCTGCTGGAGCTGCAGATCGCAGGTCTGCTCTCTTCCTTGCTCCGTCACCAAATGAGCTGCTCCCTTGCCCTTTAACTCCTCCTCCAGTTGGGGCATTTCCTACAGGTGTGGAATGTCCTTAACTCCTGGTTGCCCAGTGTGGGGTTTGTATTCGCCGTCACAACGCCCCAGGATGATATCAGCCTTCTCAACTGAATCACATTGTTCACTTATATTCAATTTGTGATCCACTAGAACCTCCAGATCCTTTTCAGCAGTGCTACCACCTACCTAGTTAGTCCCCATTCTGTACTGGTGCATTTGATTTTTCCTTCCTTTACACTTGTCTTTATTGAATTTCATCTTGTTGATTTCAGACCAAATCTCCAATTTGTTATGACTATTTGAATTCTAATCCTGTCCTCCAAAGTGCTTGCAACCCCTCCCAGCTTGGTGTCATCCACAAAACTTATAAGCATACTCTCCCCTCCATTATCCAAGTCATTAATGAAAATGTTGAATAGTACCAAACCCAGGGCAGATCCCGAGGGACACCCCAGATATGTTACCTTGTTTGACAGCAAAGCATTGATAACTACTTTTTGAGTACCAGCGGTGCACCCACCCACCTAGAAATTTCACATGGATCACATTTCCATAGTTTGCTTATGAAAGAATCATGTGGGACTGTGTCAAAAGCATTACTAAAATCAAGATATATGAAGTTAACAGTGTCCTACCATTCATGGAGCCAGTAACCCTGTTAAAGAATGAAATTAGGTTGACTTGGCATGACAAGGGATAGAATATCAGGGTTGAAAAGGAGCTCAGGAGGTTGTCTAGTCCAACCCCCTACTCAAAGCAGGGCCAATCCCCAAACAGTTTTTTACCCAGTTCCCTAAATGGTCCCCTTAAGGATTGAACTCATAACCCTGGATTTAGCAGGCCAATGCGCAAACCACTGAGCTATTCCTCCCCCCCATGTCAATTTGATCTTGACAATTCCATATTGGTGATTACTTATAACCCAAGTATCCACTAGATACTTACAAATTGATTTTTTTAAATAATTTGTTCCAGTATCATTCCAGGTATCAAAGGTAGGTTACTGGTCTATAATTTCCCAGATCTTCATTGTTCCCTTTTTAAAGATAGTTACATTGCTTTCCCTTCTCCAGTCCTCTGGGACCTCACCCATCCTCCAGGACTTCTCAAAGATAATTGCTAATGGTTCCAAGATTGCTTTAGCTAGTTCCTTAAGTATCCTACAATGAATTTCATTAAGCTCTGCCTATGTGAATCATAAATTATCTAAACATTCTTTAACTGGTTCTTTCCCTATTTTGGCTTGCATTCCTTCCCCATTGTTGATAATATTGATTGTGTTAAGTATCTGGTCACAATCAGGGTGACCAGATGTCCTGATTTTATAGGGACAGTCCCGATTTTGGGGTCTTTTTCTTATATAGTCTCCTATTAACCCCACCCCATCCCAATTTTTCACACTTGCTGTCTGGTCACCCTAGGTTACAATTGACTTTTTTTTGTCAATATTGAAGCAAAATAGGCATCAAACACCTCAGCCTTCTTGATTCCGTCTTTTAGTAGCTCTCCTTCCCAGCTAAGTAGTGGACCTACACTTTCCTGCATGTTTCTCTTGCTCCTAATGTATTTATAGAACCTCTCATTGCCTTTTATGTCCCTTGCTCAATGTAAACATTTTGTGCCTTAGCTTTTCTGATTTTGTTCCTACAAGCTTGTGCTATTCTTTTGTACTCCTCCTTCACAATTTGTCCATATTTCCACTTTTTGTAGGATTCCTTGTTGATTTTCAGGTAATTGAAGAGGTTTTCATGGAGTCATACTGGCCTCTGACTCTTATTGTTCTCATCTTTCCTTTGCATCAGGATAATGTGCTGTTGTATCTTTAATATTGTCTCTTGGTGAAACTGCCAGCTTTTCTGAACTCCTTTTCCCCTCAGATTTACTTCTGATGGGACTTTGCCTATAAGTTCTCTGAGTTTGTTAAAGTCAGCTGTGACGGGGTGTGCATACCCTGCAATGGGCTGGAAGGGGTTAACCCCACACTATGGGTGGAGGAAATTCCATCCCTCAGACTGTACTGGGCATGCTCCAAGTGCTATGCTGGATTGCTAGTATAAAAGGGAGCAGCCCGGCTCAGTCCGGAGGGGGGGGACGGGACTGCTGGAGAGGAAGGAGCTTTGATGGAGACTACAGCTGAGGAGTCATCACAACACTTGCCTGCGGGAGCCAGAGATCTGGACTGGAGATCTGTGGCCAATGGAGCCCCAGGGAATTACCTGCATTGAGGAGCCCAAAGACCCAGTGCTCCATGGACTACAACTTCAGGAAGCACGGTAGGAAGTGACCAGGAAGGGTGAACAAGTGGTATCTCCCACCAGTGTGAGGTCAGTGTCTTTCAATGGATTCTCTGCTGACCCAGTGGCAGACCACTTCATCACTGTTAGGGCCCTGGGTCAGGGCCTGGTGGAGTAGGGTGGGCCTGGGCCCCCCTACCTGGACCACCACTGCCCCTGGTGGCAGCTCCTGGGGGTGTTGGCCACTAGGCCACACTGCCCTGTATCTGAAGGCTGCTGTATTGATTCTGGATGCTAGGCCATGCTGCCCTGAACACAAGGGCTGCTGTATTGCCTCAGGCCCTTGGACCTCAGCATGGTGAGCCTGAGGCCCAAGACAGGTACACAGTAACTGTAGTGTCCGCACACCCACTCTCCCCACAACAGGAGACAGGGTGTGCATACACTGCCACATCAGCTTTTTGAAGTCCGCTTTGTTTATTCTCCTGCTCTCACTCCTTCCCTTCCTTAGAATCATGAAATCTGTCATTTCATGATCACTTTCATCCAATTGTCTTCAAAATTCAGCTTCGCAACCAATTCCTTCCTGTGAGTAAGAATTAAGTCTAGCATGGCTGTTCCCCTTGTTACTTTTTGCACCTTGGAAATAAGAAGTTCTCCCCAATACATTCTAAGAATGTTTTGAAAATTTGATGTTTTGCCATATTACTTTTCCAACAGATATCGGGGACACTGAAGTCCCCCCATTATTACCAGGTCTTGTCTGTTGGATATTTCTGTTATTAGCCCTATAAATGCCTCATCGACCTCCCCCGGACTTGGTGGTCTATAGTAGACCCCTACCATGACATCACCTCTGTTTTTCCCCTTTTATCTTTACTCAGAGACTTTCAACTGGCCTGCGTCTCACCTTCTGGACCTCAGAACAAGTGGATATATTATTGGTGTATAACACAACACCTCCTCCCTTTGTTCTCTGCCTGCCCTTCCTGAACGAGCTGTACCTCTCTCTACCAATATTCCAATCATGAGATTTATCCCATCAAGTCTCTGTGATGCCAATTAAGTCATAATTTAGCTTAGATACTAATACTTCCTGTTCTTCTGTTTATTCCCTCCTTGCATTTGTGTATAGACATCTGAGATGTAGAGCAGGTTCCCACACAGTTACCCCTCTTGTTGCTTCTACGATCCTATAGTTATTTTCTGTTCCCACTCCCCCAACATTTCTTTTAAGATCCCCTGTGGGATTTTATCACCTGCCCCTTTTAGATCTAGTTTCAAGCCCTCCTCATTAGGTTGGCAAATCGGTGAGTGGTTCCTTCATCCTCTACTATAGTCCAGTGTCCCCAACCTCCCCTCTGCTCCCAGCCTCACCAGTGTCCCCATGACACCCAGTGCGGCCCCACCTCAACCCATAGTCCCTTGTGTACTCTGATTTATCCCTCTTGCGACCCCTCCCCTTCAGGTTCCCCAGTGCCCCTGCACAGAAGATAGGAGGTGACCATCTTCCCTGAGGGCAGCCCAGCTCCTGTCCTCTTGGGAAGGGAGACAGCGCTAATTGTTACTAGGACAGCCTCGCTGCCACAGACAAAGGGGGCGAGGGAGTGACAGCTGTTTTAACTGAGTGGCTTCAGCCCCATTGAATGTAATAGGAGATAGTGGCCATTCTGAGAGAAGTCAAAAGTTCACAGGATTTTTGAGATCTGGAGAAGCTGGAAAGACAACAACTGACATCTCTGCTTCCATTCTCTTCTCCAAAACAGCCTCTCCCCGCAATGCCCTCTCTCCCCATCCCATCCCCTCTCTCGGATCAGGAGTAGAGGCCAGGTACTGTCGCAGTGGCTGGCAGCCCTTCCGACGCTATTGCTACAAGTTCTTCCCCCAAAGGATGACCTGGTCAGAGGCTGAGGTATGAGGTTCTTCTCAGGGATCTGTGGGGTGAGGCGGGTTAGTTGGCAGGGGCAGGGACTGAAGGGGTTTGGTGACATCACCATTGGCCCCTGGATGTCCCTGCAGAGGTGACGTGGCTGGTGCCAGGCACTCGGGCTTGGGAAGAGGCACAGAGAGGGGGCTCTCTCCCCTCACAGCCGTCCCTTCTCCTGCTGCAGCCTGGCGGGGCAGGACCCCACACCAGTGCCAAACAGCGTCCTCATGCAGGGGGAGTAACAGACTCTGCTGATGTCCCTGCTGCAGGTGCAGTGTCAGTATCTCCACAATGGGGCCCATCTCGCCTCCATTCTCTGTGAGCCAGAAGGGAAGATGATGGCCGGATACATCATCAACAAAGGCTCCAAGGATGCTGTGTGGATCGGACTCCACAACCCTGAGCATGTGAGTTCCCGGAGCCTGCTTTGCCCCTGGCAGTTGCTCCCCCCCGCCATGAGTCTGTTTCCCAGGGGCTGTGCAGAGACCATTTCCCATGAGCCCTTCATAGGGGCTGCCAAGATCTCCCTCCCCCTCTCCTAAACCCCTTCTCCCTGTCCTGGGCACCAGGGTCTCCCATCTGCACTCCACCCTCCCGCACCCTTTCCGTCTCCATCCTACCCTAAGCTCCGACTCCCCTTTGGCTTTTCCCTTCTAAATACAACCAGGCCTGGGTCTCCTTGGTCATCAGACTGAACTTGGACCTGCATCTGCCGCTCCAACTACTGCCCCATTTCCTTTCCCCCGTCCCAGCTCATGCAACGTGCCAGGCCCTCCCCGTACACCCCACATCCCATTTCCACTCCACCCTCTCCAAGTTTTCTAGTAACACTTTCCTGCCCAAGACTTGAGTCTCTGTCCCCCTTGACCTCTGCACTGCCCCTGACACTGCTGGTCACTCCCTCAGCTAGGGGAACCCGTTCTCACCTGGTTTTCTGTAGGAGACCCCCCAGCTCCTTAGGGCAGGGAGACAAAGCAGGACCAGTCACAGACTGGGAAGGAGGCCCCAGCGTGGGAAGGAGCCATTATTAACATAGGCCTGGAAAGAACATCCGGGGTCACTGAGTCCAGCCCAGGCTATCGCCGGCAATGCCATTACACCACCCCCTTCGTAAACTTGTCACGCGCCATCTGAAGCTTTGTCGCCATTAGTTTCCTTTCTATCCTCTTTGTTCAGGGAGGTGCTGGGCTCAGAAGGCTCCCCAAACAGCACACACAGACTCAGGCCCTGGATCCCCTGCCCCAGACCCCAGGCTGGACTGGACCCAGTGCGGGAGGAGTGAGAGACTCTGTATCCCATTCTGTAGTATCCTCAGCCATCCAGCTTCCCCTGGCCTGGCAATGGATTGGAACTAGCACTCTGAGCCCCGAAGCCAGCTAGTCCCCCCCATGAGCTGGGGCCAGGCCAGAGCCAGCACCCCTAGAGGTGAAAGGCTCCATTTTCCCCTTCTCTGATTCTACTGAGGTAGCCAGTCCTGCTAACTTGGGGTCAGACTGGTGCTGAGCCCGCTAGAGGGAAAAGGCCCCTTGTCCCATTCACTGATACATCCAGCGTCTCCATCACAGACGCACTTTCATTTTGCTTATACAGGATGAGCTCACCCACATTAAACCACTAGTGACACACGGCAGGCCGTGCCATTAGGGACTAAAACATACTCCAGAGCAACTGCTTCATGGCAAGGAGATTCATTAATTCAGGCAAAGAGCTTTGAAGTAGAAGGTGAAGTTCATGTGCTAAGTGTTACTATTAGATCAGCGTCTCCAGAGCCCTTCCCCCTGAGCTGGCCTCTCCCCACCCACTGCCCCACGGCCCTTCCCCAACTTTCTCCCTCTGCTTGTGGAGGGCACTTCTGTTTTGGATTTAGGTGTTTCTATGGTGCCTTATCACCAAGGTCTCTTCTCCCCGGGACCCCACGACCTTTCTCCCCTGTCTCTGCAGAACAAACGCTGGAGGTGGACAGATCGCTCCCGCTTTTGCTACAGTAATTGGAAACTTGGGGAACCAAACAACCAGGGTGGCAAGGAGTACTGTGGTGAGCTGTTGAGACAAACAGGTAAGCAGATGCTCAAACGCACATTCACCAGCAAAGGAGCCAAGATGGGACCCTGGCCACACTCTCCACCTCTGTCTGCGGACATGACCTCCTGTCCAGGCATCCTGCCTCTCTCCCTCAGCTCACACTGCCGCTCTCCAGAGATAATCCCCTGATCTCACCTGGTAACTCCTCCTCCATGTGTCCCAGTTTGAGGCTCAGCTCCTGTCAGAGGCAGGCCATACAGTACATTTGGCCCCAGAGCTATTGCCCAGTAGTTGATATCTAGGTGGGGTATGTGTTCTTCGGTTGGTGCATTGGTGGCTTTTGCCAAACTGATTCTGGAGGCAGCCAGGGGGCGATTTGGGCCCCAGGGCAATTTAGAGCAGCCTCAGGGCAGTAACAACCTGGATGGCCAGAGCACAGTGGCTTCAGCCACACCCCGCCTGTCCCCTCTGCTGGGGAGGCCAGGGCTGGTAGGACGAAGACTGGCTGAAAGGGAAAGCTCATTCGCCAATTCATGAGTGACTCATTGTTCATGGGCCCTGCTAGTCACATGACTCGCCCAGCCGCAGATGGAGTTTGAGTGTTCAGCAGCGTTGGCACGAATGCTCCTTCCCTCAAACTCACCCTGGGCAGGATTTGCTTTTCCATTATCTGCTACTGAAAGAGTCGCGCATCCAATTATGGAGCGAGAGCAATGCCATGTGACCTGCATAACCAATCACACACTCAGCAAACAGTAGAAGTGAAAAATTTGCAAAACAAATGTGGAAAAGGTTTCTGGATAATGCTCCCAGGGCTGTGTGGCTCTGCGAATGGGAGAGCGTGACGTTCCCCTCTGGTGTTATCCGGACTGGTGATCTGCTAGGTCACTCCAATCCTTGACTCTGGGAGCCAGCCTGACCCTGCTCTGCTGTGAGAACCCCCACTCCTGGGCTGTTCACACACAGCCTCTGGCACGTAAGCTGTTCCTTGGATTGTGCAACCAAATGACACTAGCCAATATCTCCAGTCCCAGACACAACCCTAGGAACCTCTGTCTTGCAGTGTCCAGTTATCCCTGCTGGACACTGCAAGCTTATATGAGTTCATCAATTTAGCCTCATAACTACAAACATTAAATTATAGCCTATAACATTACTGTGCAACGATGCTCAGTCCATCATGAGCTTTTCGAAGACACCCAACATGACAAGCTTTGCATTGGATACCACACAATCATTTTACAAGGATGAACATGGGGGTGCTTGTTGTTCTCCCAAGGTATAGAGCATCACAGAGAGAGGGTGAAATTCACAACAATCCATCAACCAGAATCCTCAGAGCTGCCTCTGGGCCATGCTCATACCCAGAGGTGCAGGAGATGGAGGTAGGGCCGGCTCATTCAGCACAGAGTGAGCTGGCTTCCCTCTTCCTGAGCTTGTCTCTCCTCTGGCATGTAGCCAGGGCTCTTGTGCTCTCCTTTGTGGCCTTTTGAGGGGTGTTGGGGGGGATGGGAGGTAACAGCAGTCGCAGATCAAGAGGCAGTGTGGCCTAGTGGCTAGCTACGGGACTGTGATTCCAGAGACCTGGCTTCTGTTCCCAGCCCTGCCACTGAGCTGCTGGGTGACCTTGGGCAAGTCACTTCCCCACTCTGGGCCTCAGTTTCCCTTCCCACCTCTTGTCTATTTAGACTGTGCTCTCTCTGGGGCAGGGACTGTCTGTCAATGCGTGCATGGACACAGCATCCCTCAGGCCTTCGTCTCCAGCCTCCTCATCCTCACAGCCTCATGCGCAGGAGCTGGGATCTTCTCTCAGCAGGGTGCAATGAGGGGGGGTCACTGTAAGGGCAGGAATGGCCCCACTCGCCCTTCCCCCGCCCCAGTGATTTCTGTTTTATCTTCTAGGTTTTAAGGAATGGAACGATGCTCCCTGTAACAAGCAAAACGCCTACGTTTGCAAGTATCGACGCTAGCGACGGGAGTCACTCGCCTGCACCTGAAGTGGGAGCTCAGCGCCTGGGATGCAAAAGAACTGGGCTCCTTGGCGGTGATCAGACAACGACCCAGACTTTCCGATGCTTTTGCTGCTTCAAGGGCCAGTCCCCTCCCTCCCCGAGAGACCAGATCTCACTTCCCCAGCTGCAAACTCTCTTCCCCCAAGTGTCTCTGTTCAAGTTACGCTCCTGCCCCTTCCCTCCCTTCCCCTCAATGGCTGCAGCCCACTCCAAGAATAAACTCTCCTGAGCATGCAGGTCTGTGTGTGTGTCTCTTCTGTCCCATTCCTGGCCCTGATGCAGATGAGTCCATCCAGCCCCCTCTGACTTTCTCCTAAATAGCCCAGATCCCACTGGAGGAGAGGAAGGGACCCCCAGAGGGAGGAAGGTTGGGCCTGGCCTTTAGGCTAAGGGACAGGACTTGGTCTCCCTGCAATAACCAGAGTTTTCTCTCTTTTCTGTCCCACCGTCCCTGTGTCACCTCCTCCTGCTCTCATCTCCACTCAGACACTGAGTGCCTCAAAGCAGGGACGTGTCTGTCTGTGGTGTAAACATGAGGGCCCTCCACCGCTGGAGCTAAAGGACTAAGAACGCGTAGCTGAGAGCTGCAGCAGGCGTCTGTGGACCAGGCACTGAGAGGGACACGTACAGTGGGGTACATGGGCTCCGTAAACATCTACCCCATTCATACCAACAACAGACTGAGCCCGGACTCCTGGGTTCCATTCCTGGCTTGGCCACCAACAGCTTCCTCTGTGACCATCCCTGGGGAAAGCCCCTCCCCATCTCGGTCTGTGCTGGGGGGCTAATGACACCGAACTGATGCTCGGGTGGGGGTGGGGAGAGGGTAACACCAGGCATGTCTGGACGCACTT
>NW_020695838.1:0-6986 GCF_002925995.2 Terrapene triunguis | reverse complement strand
TGTCAGTGGGGTCCAAGCACTATTTCAACCCCACATTTTTGGATGGACCTCCCACAATGGGAGATGCAGAGCACCCCCAGCAACACATACACACACCACACACACACAAAAACACACACACACCTACCTCCTGGTGGTGGGAAGGGAACAGAAGAAAGGACAAAAGAAGTAAGAGATGAAGAGAAAGGAAGGAGGGATGGAGGAAAAGGTAAAACAAAAAGACAAACCCTAATGTCCCCAGTGATTCTACGGGACAAAATCCCAGGTGGGGAATAAAATTCTGCCACCTTAAACTAGTGTTTTCCATGCCTAGAATTCAGCTGGCACCAGATGGATCAGACTGAACAGGTTCCAAAACCTCTCGGAGACTCTTACCTTCTAAACAGGGACGTCTGTTCTCTAGTAAACTCAGTAAAAGGAAAGGAGAAAACTCGAAAGAGGCTCCTCCTCACGCTCACATACGTGTACCCTAATACTCTCTTAGTCCTCAAAGAGAGACCTCGAGACGAAGACTTGCTGAAGCAAAGCCACAGGAGTCTCTGAGGTTTCCCTGGCCCTGCGCCCCTGTCCTGCCTGGCTCATGTCAGCATCTCTCTGTGAGGTCACCACCACCCCACCACCTTTCACCAATAGGCTGAGGTCCTGCAAAAGGCCTTTGTGATGTCACTGCCACACACACCCCTCCCCTGAAGTACTAATATCCTGCCGCTGGCCAGACACTTTGAAGGTTTGAGCTACTCTCTGCAGATCACCCCACTCAATGAGTGTTCATTCTAGGAAGCAAGACGGCTAGACAGTAAAACATCAGAGGCTGCTCCCAATGCTACACTCAGTTTTAACAAAATTAGTGGACTTTATGGCCAGAAGAGACCTTTAGAGCATCTAATCTAACCCCCTGCATATCATGGGCTTCCTGTATAGCACAACAGTTACTTTTTGGGCACACACATTCCAGAAAGGCATCTAGTCTTCATTAAATGACATCAAGAGATGGAGAATCCACCACTTTCCCTTTTAGTGCGTGCCAGGGGGCTCCATTTCCCCTTCCACTAGCTCCCCATTTACAGTGAGCCAGAGCAGTACCTGCAGCAGGGAGCGGGAGTTGCTGGTGGCCTCAGAGGCACAGCCCCCGCAGTGCCTCAGGCACCTGGCGCAAGTGCCGGATGATGCGGAGCTGGTGCATCACTTTGGCCGTGACGTCCTCCTGCTGCAAGGGAACGAGAACCTGTCAGAGACTCAAACGCCCCGAGGAATCAGGGGGAATTAAGGGCACCTGGATCCAGCAGCATTTCCACCCAGCACCTGCCCACCACTGAGGGATGGATTCACCTTCTGACCCCCAGAATGGAGTCTTATTGTCCTTTCTAGTAACCTCCAGTGCCAACCCCCTGATACCGGACACCTCTGTGTTCTTGGGGAACCAGGGTGCAGTATCCAGCCTGACTCATGAAAGACCCCCCCCCTCCACCTCTGCTTAAACTAAAACCCATCAGAGGAAAACACTTGCAGAGAGCAGTGAAGGGCGTTGGGTGACACACCTAGACCCCTCCTGACAAGGGTGACAAGATTAAGACATCTCCATTAGCATACAGAATGGAGAGCAGAGACAACTCCCCTAGCCTCATCTGCATGAAAGATGAGACAGGAAGACATCTCAATTTACATACAGAATGGAGAACAGAGAACCACACTGAACTCTGGGACCAGAAAAAGCAGGGAAGCACTGCATCATGGGAATCTCTGCTCCAGATTCTAATGAACCTATGACTGCACATACCTAGCTCAGCAATTATCAGACCAATTCTAGTAATGAATCCTTAATTGATATCCAAATACTGAAGTAGCCTAGTTGCATTGTGAGCTCCCTGGAAGAAAACACCACCCATAGCCAAAAGTGATCAGTTCCTATTGTCTAGTCTAAAGAAAACCCTTGAGTCATCAGTTTACCTATAAACAAATCTAGTGTTCTCCCTTGAACAATTGTAATTTCTCTACAAAAATCCCTACTCACCCTCTAATCAGGGTTCTGATGCTTAGATCCAAACTATGCATCAGTTCCACTGGAACTCCATCTTCTCCTGACTGATCGTGCTGGGGGCTCTGCCTGTCTCCAGCATTCAGGACCCTCTGCTACCACCATCACCTGGGAACCCCGACCAGTTCAAGCCTCATGGAGTGGGTGAGATCCCCCCTCTTTCTCTCTCTGTGTTTTCCTTTCTATCTTAGGTATAAAACTTTAATAATATATGTTATGTTGGTTTAGCTCTCCTTGTGTAGTTATCACTATTATTCAATAAATAACTTTTATGGTTAACTTGGTTGCTTCTCTCTCTGTTGCTGAACTTTACTCTTTTGTGTTTTTAGCTTCCCCCATTCACTCTACAGCAACGCTTCTTTTACCTAAGCTAAAGATCCCTGCAGCGCCCAAAATACTGTGGGGTTTGCTCATCAAGTAGGTTACTGCCAGTACAATTGTGTTGGGGGAGTGGGGATAGGGACGTGCTGAATCTGGGACGCATACGGGTAACAGCTTGAAAGTGCTGCTTGACACAGTCCATGGAGCCTAGGGGCATATAAGGAGAGGTAGCTTGAAAGTGCTGCTTCATCCAGCCCAGTGAGTCCAGAGACATATAAGGGGTCAGCTTGACAGTGCTGATTGACCCGGTCCACTCACACTTGCTCTGTTAATGTATGTGTGGGTGTGTGGGTGTTCATCTGGTTCTGGGGCTGGAGTAACCCAGCCCTAGGGAGCCTAGGTCCTGCAGGATAGCTCCACTGGGAGGGGACTTGCAGAAGGGAGAAGTAGAGCGTCATATGAAAACACAAGTGACACAAGCAGTTCATTGATAGAATTACAGAACCCCCTTCCCTAGAAGAGTAACCCGAATAAATGAGCATACCCCAAAGAAATGGGCACATCTGGTAACACCCCTTCCTTGTAGGGTGAGCTCCTGCCACCTCCCCCTCAGTGCCCTTGACAGCTGATCCACCTCCAAACCACAGCTCAAGTTCTCAGAACCCTCTCCTCCAGCCCCACCCAGGAAGGGCAGGGAGGGGGCTCTTGCAGGGGGGGCAGGAGGGATTCTGGCAGCAGTGAAGTGGGTTACGGGGAGGTGGAGATCTTGCCCCAAGTCATCCCAGACACTAATACTAAGCCACAGGATCGCAGCATCTAGTGTCAGTGGGGTTCACGTGGCTCAGACCAGACACCTGGGCTGGGGACCCGCCCCCATAGCACTGGTTGAGTGCGTGGCCCAGGGTGTTCACAGCCCCCTCCTCACCGCTCCCTGAGCCCAGCCTGGCTCCTCACCTGGAACAAAGCAGCAGCGCCCATAGGCCTCACTACTGCCTGAGTCCCAGGTGCTGCTGCTGTCCCCTGGGGAGCGGGCCGAGCTGCTGGTGCTGCGACAGGGATCCTCCACCTCCTGCCGTGGGGAGGCTGGAAGGTCCTCAGGGACTAGGCAGGGCGATGTCTCCTGCTGAGAATCAGGGCTGGGCTCTTGGGGCCGGTGCTTCCCACACAACAAGCCCCAGAGCCACCCTGCCCAGCTCCCCTTCTGGGCTGGGTCCTGCCTGCCCAGCCGCATCCTGGGCCAGCTCCATTTTGGCCTGGCCGGTGGCTCTCTCACCTCAGCGCCTGCGCCGGGAGCGGGTTTCCTCTGCCAGAAGGCTGGGCACTTCCACCTCCTCACTCGGCCGGGAGCTCCTTCCCTGCCAGGAGGGACGGAGAGGCCGCTTTGCTCCGGGGGGAGATGGCAGCTGCTTCCCTCAGGCTCTGGGGCCACCTGCAGAGCCTTCTTCCTGAACCTCCTCAGGAGCCTGGACAACCTGGAACCGAGCGGGGAGCAGGCGTGAGTCTGGGGTCAAGGCAGCCTCTCACTACCCAGCCTTTTTGGTCCCTCCCCATCCCTGCCGAAACCAGAGCCTGAATAAAGTGCTCTCAAATGAGCTCCAGACCAACAACAGTTCATGAACTGCGCAGAGACAATTAATGCAGAGAAGCAGCAAAATTCGTCAAACAGATGACTGGTTATGACTTATTTACTTGTTCTTAAAAGAGAACAAAAAGGACCTGAGTCTCCTCCCTGTCAATAACCCCCTGCTCAACCAATCAAGGTAGAGACTGAGGGGCGGGAGGCTGAGAGTTCTCACCAGAGAGCCCAAAGGAAGGCCCAGGTCACCGGTAGGGATCACTGTCCGAGGACTATTTCAGCCCCACTTTCTTGGGTGGACCTCCCACAATGGGAGATGCAGAGCACCCCCCGCAACACGCAACAAACACACACACACACACACACACACACACACACACCACTCCTGGTGGTGGGAGGGGAACAAGAGAAAGGACAAAAGAAGTAAGAGATGAAGAGAAAGGAAGGAGGGATGGAGGAAAAGGTAAAACGAAAAGGACAAACCCTAATGTCCCCAGTGATTCTACGGGACAAAATCCCAGGGGGGAAATAAAATTCTGCCACCTTAAACTAGTGTTTTCCATGCCTAGAATTCAGCTGGCACCAGATGGATCAGACTGAGCAGGTTCCAAAACCTCTTGGAGGCTCTTACCTTCTCAACAGGGACTTCTGTTTTCTAGTAAAATCAGTAAAAGGAAAGGAGAAAACTCGAAAAAGGCTCCTCCTCGCGCTCACGTACGTGAACCCTAATACTCTCTCAGTCCTCAATGAGAGACCTCGAGAAGGAGACTTGCTGAAGCAAAGCCACAGGGGTCTCTGAGGTTTCCCTGGCCCTGCGCCCCTGTCCTGCCTGGCTGATGTCAGCATCTCTCTGTGAGGTCACCACCTCCCCACCACCTTTGACCAATAGGCTCAGGTCCTGCAAAAGGCCTTTGTGATGTCACTGCCACACACACCCATCCCCTGAAGTGCTAATGTCCTGATGCTGGCCTGACACTTTGAGGGTTTGAGCTGCTCTCTGTGGATCACCCCACTCAATGCGTGTTCATTCTAGGAAGCAAGCCGGCTAGACAGTAAAACATCAGAGGCTGCTCCCAATGCTACACTCAGTTTTTCCAAAACTAGTAGACTTTATGGCCAGAAGAGACCTTTAGAGCATCTATTCTATCTCCCTGCATGGTCTCGGGCTTCCTGTATAGTACAATAGTTACTTTTTGGGCACACACATTCCAGATAGCCATCTAGTCTTCAATAAATGACATCAAGAGATGGAGAATCCAACACTTTCCCTTTTAGTGAGTGTCAGGGGGCTCCATTGCCCCTTACACTAGCTCCCCATTTACAGTGAGCCAGAGCAGTACCTGCAGCAGGGAGCGGGAGTTGCTGGTGGCCTCAGAGGCACAGCCCCCGCAGTGCCTCAGGCACCTGGCACAAGTGCCGGATGATGCGGAGCTGGTGCATCACTTTGGCCGTGACGTCCTCCTGCTGCAAGGGAACGTCAGAGACTCAAACGCCCCGAGGAATCAGGGGGAATTAAGGGCACCTGGAACCAACAGCATTTCCACCCAGCACCTGCCCACCTCAGAGGGATGGATTCACCTCCTGAACCCCAGAATGGAGTCTTCTTGTCCTTTCTAGTAACCTCCAGTGCCAACCCCCCTCCTTGTAGGGTGAGCTCCAGCTACCTCCCCCTCAGTGCCCTTGACAGCTGTTATACCTCCAAACCACAGCTCAAGTTCTCAGAACCCTTTTCTCCACCCACACCAAGGTTGGGCAGGGAGGCGGCTCTAGCGGGGGGGCAAGAGGGATTCTGGCAGCAGTGACGTGGGTTGCAGGGAGGTGGAGATCTTGCCCCAAGTCATCCCAGACACTAATGCTAAGCCACAGGATGGCAGCATCTAGTGTCAGTGGAGTCCAAGCACTATTTCAACCCCACAGTTTGGGATGAACTTCCCACAAGGGGAGGTGAAGAGCACCCCCAGCAACACACACACACACACACACACACACACACACACAGACACCACTCCTGGTGGTGGGAGGGGAACAAGAGAAAGGAAGGAGGGATGGAGAAAAGGTAAAACAAAAAAGACAAACCCTAATGTCCCCAGTGATTCTACGGGACAAAATCCCAGGTGGGGAATAAAATTCTGCCACCTTAAACTAGTGTTTTCCATGCCTAGAATTCAGCTGGCACCAGATGGATCAGACTGAGCAGGTTCCAAAACCTCTTGGAGGCTCTTACCTTCTAAACAGGGACTTCTGTTTTCTAGTAAAATCAGTAAAAGGAAAGGAGAAACCTCGAAAAAGGCTCCTCCTCGCGCTCACGTACGTGAACCCTAATACTCTCTCAGTCCTCAATGAGAGACCTCGAGAAGGAGACTTGCTGAAGCAAAGCCACAGGGGTCTCTGAGGTTTCCCTGGCCCTGCGCCCCGTCCTGTCTGGCTGATGTCAGCATCTCTCTGTGAGGTCACCACCTCCCCACCACCTTTGACCAATAGGCTCAGGTCCTGCAAAAGGCCTTTGTGATGTCACTGCCACACACACCCATCCCCTGAAGTGCTAATGTCCTGATGCTGGCCTGACACTTTGAAGGTTTGAGCTGCTCTCTGTGGATCACCCCACTCAATGCGTGTTCATTCTAGGAAGCAAGCCGGCTAGACAGTAAAACATCGGAGGCTGCTCCCAATGTTACACTCAGTTTTTCCAAAACTAGTAGACTTTATGGCCAGAAGAGACCTTTAGAGCATCTATTCTAACGCCCTGCATGGTCACGGGCTTCCTGTATAGTACAATAGTTACTTTTTGGGCACACGCTTTCCAGATAGGCAACTAGTCTTCATTAAATGACATCAAGAGATGGAGAATCCAACACTTTCCCTTTTAGTGAGTGTCAGAGGGCTCCATTTCCCCTTCCACTAGCTCCCCATTTACACTGAGCCAGAGCAGTACCTGCACCAGGGAGCGGGAGTTGCTGGTGGCCTCAGAGGCACAGCCCCCGCAGTGCCTCAGGCACCTGGCGCAAGTGCCGGATGATGCGGAGCTGGTGCATCACTTTGGCCGTGACGTCCTCC
>NW_020695837.1:0-5673 GCF_002925995.2 Terrapene triunguis | reverse complement strand
GAGATGAGAACAGGCATTGTGGGACACCTCCCGTAGGCCAATCGCAGTGCTGTAATCGACCAGCGTGTCTACACTGGCACCGCAGCACTGTAGCCCTGACGCAGAAAGTGTACGCCTCTTGTCGGGGTGGGTTTTTTACAGCCTCCAACTGCGCAGTTTCTGTGCACCAAGTGGCTTAGCAGTGTGTACACCTCGGGAGTTACAGCGCTCAAAGCTGCTTTACTGCGCAGCAACTTGCCAGTGTAGACAGGGCCTAGGCTGGATATTGGGAAACACTATTTCACTAGGAGGGTGGTGAAGCACCGGAATGTTATCTAGGGAGGTGGTGGAATCTCCAGCCTTAAGAGGTTTTTAGGGCCCAGTTTGACAAAGCCCTGGCTGGGATGATTTAGTTGGGGTTGGTCCTGCCTTGAGCAGAGGGTTGGACTAGATGATCTCCGGAGGTCTCTTCCAACCCTGATATTCTATGATTCTAGGACATTGCAGACTGGAAGGCTGGGAATGAAAAACCCAGACCAACCACAGGCTGCAGAGCTTAACTTGCATGCGCAGGGCCTGTAAGACCCCACACAATCCTCCATCCACTCATCGCCACCATTCCTGGGGTCTCGGGCAGGGAGGGGACAGCCTGGCTCTCTCCTCCTCCAGGCTTTGGCAGTGTCTCGGCTTAGAAAATGCCTAGGCCTGGAATAGGTCTCAGGAGCATTGGCAGAGCTGTGTGAGGGGAGCCCACAGCTGGGATGGCAGGGGGCTGCAGCGGGGCAGGATGTGGGGTACTGGCACAGCTGTGAGGGGAATTCCAGCACTGGAATAGCAGAGTCAGGCTATGCTCATGTGTCTACCTTGAAATGGCCCACTGGCCTCCAGAACAGCATGTTGTTTGCCTTTGGTCTAATGGCTCCGGGGCTGAGTCACTTCCAGAATGCAGCCAAGGCTTTAATGACCGTGTGAGACACTTCTGTGAGCTCCCACCAAATCATGTCTAAGTGTTTACTAAACATCTTTCAGTGAGCCCAGGGCGGCCGCAGTGCCAGACCTCAGGCACTGGCTGGGCTGCAAAGGGAACCATGGCAGCTGGACAGAGACTTTGGGCAACCAAACCACCCATCTTGCTCCGGCACAAACCTGCCTCCTTCAGGCAGGCCCTGCCCTTTGACTCTTCCCCTGCTGAGCTTCTCAAGAAGAGTGGCAGCTTTTGCTGCTGCCCAGGTGAGTTTGCATCTGGGCCACGGACGCCCTGTAGGCTCCCTGCACGTTCAAGCTGGTGTTGAGCTGGAGCAGGATGTGGAGGGAGCGGGGCACGAAGCAGAAAGGTCAGTGATGATGGTGGGGGCCATTTGGCTTATAGCCAGAAGGCAGCAAATCTGAACCTTCAGCTGCAGGACTCCATCCATATTCAGCTGCCCCATGTTCCCAGAAAAATGGCACCTTGAAGAGAAGTTAAGGCTCTTGGTCTCAATTCAAAGTGGGAGAGGAATCCTTCCTTTGGCCTGACTATTTCAATGCAAGTTCTGTAGGGCAGGGACTGTGTTTTACTGCGTTCGCTCAGCAACTGGCACGGTGGGGGCCTGATTGCAGCTGGGGCTGCTAAAGAACTACTGTAAAATAAACTAATAACGCCACTCCTCTGCTGAGCAGGAGCGGATATCAGGCCCTACAGGTTGATTTCTCCTCCAGTAGGAAGCCAGTGATATGGAGTCAGGGTACTGGCTTAGTGCTGCTTGTTTAGTTGCTGTGTATAAACCAGTCCTGGGACAGAGGGGGGCAGACCGCAGTCAGAATCCTCAGCCCAGACACCAGTGCCTACTTCCCAGGGAGCAACTTCGGTCCCAAGAACTGACTCCAGTTAGAGACATTCAAGGCAGAGAAAACTCTCCTGCTGCTTGCAACAGCTCCCCCTGAAAGAATCCACATCAAAGCTAACCAGGACTTCTTAAGTGTGTCTTCCAAGACTGTGTGCCACTCACACGCCAAGAAAAGGAATTTCTAAGTCTATGTGTAGCAGCACCATCTGCCAGAACAAGAAGCCTGGGCTGGCTGTGCTGCAGCATGCCACACAAGGCCAGATTGCCCATCCAGCCTCCTATGATTTGGGTTGATTTGGGCCAGCTGGGTCATGGCTGGTTAGCATTTTGACTCAGAAACTTTTCCTGGTTCCATCTCCAAGCCATTTATCTTAGGGAGGGAGGGGGGCAGCCAGGCATTCAGGGCAGGGATGCCAGCTGGGCACAAGGCTGGGAAGGGACAGGATGGGAGTCAGGTCCTTTGTAGGTTGAAGCTGCAGCACAAGGTGTGAGTGGCAGCTCTTTCCCTAGACCACAGCAACTTGCTTAATAACTCCAGGGTGAACAGCCACAAGGAGATGAGGAAGGAAACCCACATGAAACGGCTGTGACAGCTTCCCCTTCCCAACCTTCCAGCCACAGGCCAGGATTGCAGAGCTCTGGCTCACTCCCCAAACCAACCTGGCCACAAGAATTCCGGGCTGCTTCCCAGCTCCCACCCCAAACCCTCCCCTGACTCTCTACAGTTCCTATCCCTTCTTCCTCCTGATGTCCTGCACCCCCTGCTCCAGGCAGATCTCCTTTATGCCACTGGGATGGAGAGGATCCTCTAAATCGTGCACTGCCCACTCATCTCCCCTCCATTCCCAGCTCACCCTGAGTCTGGGAGTCTATGACCAGGCTTCACAACATCCCCATAAAGCTGATAGTTGAGTAGAGGAGCCCTGCCCCAGCCCTTGGTGCGCTGCAGAGCCCAGTGGGTGAGCCGCTGCAGGACTCAGCTACCCTACGCCTGCCAGGGTCACTCGCCCCATGCGGATCTCTCTGCAGCCTCCTACCTGGAAGGGAAGTAGCCTCCAGCAGCTCTTTTGTTGTACGTGGCTTCCCAGAGGCCTGGCCAAGTCCTGGCTGCCCCTGTCCAGTGCTGAATCCGTGGAGCTTCCCCATCCATGGAGGCAGGTGCAGGGAGAGCAGATGTTTGAGTTGGGGGGAAAAATAATCAGCCAATCATGTGGGAACCTGTCTTCAGCATAACCCAAGGGCCAGCCCCACCCCTGGCATTGGTTGGCGAGAAGAGGTGGCTAGGGAGCCCTTGTGAATGAAGCCCCCACACCAGCCTGCATTGATGTGCCTCAGCTCTGAGCCACTGAGACCCACTACTGAGGTCCCAGGGCAGTTCAGTCTCCACAGTCCATGGGTCCCTCTGGTCACAATGCCAACTGGGGTATGGGACAAATTAGCACCAGTGGGAGTGTGTGGGGGAGGAAGCTACGCTCCAGCCACCCATGCCCTGGGATCCAGGCTGAGCCCCCCGCATCCAGCTGTGCAAAGCCAGGGGGATACCCCATGAAATCACCCCCCCCAAACCTCCAGCATTTCATTTCAGGCCTCTTGTAATGATGCTTTCCCCACCCAGCAGGAAGAAGCCCCCCCCACAGCCTAGTCCTTATCGCTGGAGCCCTGGTCTAGTCAAGCCCCTCTGCTGGCTCTTAGACTGAGAGTTTTACTGCAGAGATGTGGGCAGCAGGCAGGCTCATGGGTGCTTAGGGCAGGGGGTGCCAGGCTACAGGACCTCAGTTGGCCTTTGTGGGTCAAAGCAGCAGCAGCGCAAGACATCCAAGTCAAGGGAGGCTGCTAAGCTGGCATCGAATGCGTGCCTCCGATATTGCCCAACCCCTCCAAAAGAGGCTGTTGCACAAAGTGTTGGTTAAATATCACTGGACCCAAGGAAAACATTGCCCAAGAGTTCCGGGCACACGTCCAAAGGAAACAGATCATCACAGGCAGTTAGCTGCCCAGAAGGATGCCTCAGCAGATCCTGGATCCATCCCCACGTGAATTCCAGCGCCATTTGCTTCCCCGCCGGCCTGGTGAATTGGCCGGCACGTTCAGATATGGCAAAGGATCCCCACGCTGGCGAGAGCCGGCGTTCTCTTCCTAGTACTGGCCTCCCTTACATGCACCGCGCTCCCCCCTCTCGCACCACCTGATCCTCAGGGCCCAGAGAGGATGAAAGGGGGAGACAGTTACCAGGCTGAGCAAGCATCACCTCAACCAGCTCTCTCAGCCCAGCTCTGCTGATTCCCCAAAAGCACGACCCATCACCCACTGCTATCCCAACCTGGGTTCCACCCCAACTGTCTCCCCTGAGCTCTGCCCATGCCTCAATCCCTACCCACACCACAGCCCCAGATTCTCCCTCCTCCCCACAGCTCTGGCAATGCACCCACATCCTGACTCCATTGTCCCAGGGCCAGCTCTATGCAACCATTCCCCAGCCCATTACCATCTCTGTCTCCCCCAAACCGTCTCTCCCTGGCTTCCATCGCTCCTTGATTCACCAGAGTCCACTTCGCCTTATGTCATAGACTCACAGATCGTGCCCACTCTTGGCCCTGTGCGGTCCGTGTGGGGGGGTGCCCAGTGAGACAGCCCTTCTCGGGGGTCCACTCTCTCTCGGGGTCAGGCCCCTCCACCTCCTGGAGCCGCACCTCTCTCAGCCTTAGCACATCTGTTTATTGCCGTGGGCCCCCTCAGGGAGTCCACTCGCTCTGGACCCCCGGGGCCCCCACCCCCGAAGGGGACGATGCAACCCTGTTCTCTAGACCGGAGTGACTCTCAGCCAGCGTAAAACAGGAGGGTTTATTGAGCATTGAACACAGCACAGGAAACTCTCTGACCCTCAGGCCTGGCCTCCCTCAGCACAGCACATCCAAGTTGGCCCTGCCTGCCTCCTATCTTCAGCCCCGAGCCCCCCTGCTTCCCAGCTGGGCATCTGATATCACCAGCTCCAGGCCCCGCCTCTGTCCATGGTCTTCTTTCCAGGTAAACAGGGTCATCTGGGCCTCCTCTCCTCTCTGCCCTCCTCTGGCTGGATCCGGCTGGTTAGGTCATGGGGTCCTCTCGTCGCAGCCCATTGTCCTCCTACTGGCCAGAACCGGCTGCGACTCCTGAGCTGCGTCTCTGTCAGGTCACCAGTTGCTGGGGTGTCCCTCCTCCAGGCCATTGGCTGGGGTCCCAAGTTCCCTCTCCGGTCCTCTGTAACAACAAACTCCCTCTCCCCTCACCTTGTTAAACCAGTAACACCCAGGGACACGGAGTCCCACTCCCTCTGCATGCAAACCATTGGAAAACCAAGAAAGAAAAAAAAATCCCCCACTTCGTCACACCTTATGAGTCAGTAATGCTCTGAAGTGGCCAGGATGTTGTTGTGGTACTGGATAGGCAATGGAAATGCCTGTGGATCCCTGGTAGGATGAGCCAAGACCCCATCACTTGCCAAGGAGGGCAGGTAACCCAGACTCTAGCATGCAGCAGGGAAACAGAAAACAAGTGTCCCTAGAGATAGATACAGGACAGGCCCAACAAGGAAAACAGAACACCACTGGCCATCACATACAGCTCCCAGCTAAAACCTCTCCAGCACAGCATCATCAACGATCTAAAATCCATCCTGGAAAACGATCCCTCACTCTCACAGACCCTGGGAGGCAGGAAGGCCAGTCCTCACTTACAGACAGCCTCCCAACCTGAAGCAAATACTCACCACAACACAGAAACACTAACCCAGGAACCATTCCCTATAACAAACCTCATTGCCTACTCTGTCCCCATATCTACTCCAGCGACACCATCATAGGACCCAACCACATCAGCCACACCATCAGGG
>NW_020695836.1:0-10338 GCF_002925995.2 Terrapene triunguis | reverse complement strand
AATTCAGCACATCAAAATACATAATAAATAGCACATTTTATCTCTGAAGCAGACAACTTCTCAAAAATTGTAGACCAGTGTAATATATAATAATTAATAATAAAAACCTGGTGAATAATTAGCTTATTTTGGTGAATAGTTCATCAATTCTACTGATAACTGCTTGTGATTTCCAGTAATTTAAGCACCTCGTTTAAAAAAAATACAGATTTTATTTCAGGATAAACTATAGTATCTTTGCACCAAAAGAGAAGCATAGAATGTGTATACATTCTACAATGACTCTAAGTTCTTTATATTAGCAGGTAAGAGGTTCATTAAAATAATTATTTTCTTCCCTTTCGAAAAACGTTGAAATTACAGGTGTTTGCTGATATTTTAGTACTTCATAATAAGTGATAAAGGCCAAGATTTTCAAAATGACTAGTAATATTCAGTGCCCAATTTGAGACTCTTTAAAGGGCCCTCATTTTCAAAGGGTGGGTGCTAAGCACTTTCTGGAAGTGCATGTGTAGCTGTAGGTCTTTTATCTTGTTTCCTTCTGTTAGCTGATTTTCCTGCTGTATCCTCTTTTCTGCTGTCAGTGTGTAAGTTTTACTTGTTTTGTACTTTTAAGCCCCAATCACACAAATGTGTAATTTTTTCTACCATGAATTGTTCAATTTAAATCAACCAGACTACTCACAGTAGTAAAGTTAAGAATAGGCATAAGTGTTTGCAGATATTCAGTACAAGACAGTGGAAACTGCACTAGTTCACCACTTTAATCATCACCTAATTTGGTCAACTATTTAAACATACAGTGTAACTGACTAAAATACATATAGCAGATAAAACTCTCATGAAATAGTCAATGTAATGTTCATCAGAGAACAATGGCAAAGTTCTACATATTGCACATTAAGTTAGTAAACCATAACACAAGTACAGATATGGACATAAACTAGATAGGCCTTGAACTCTATCAGTCAAGTCAGTGGTAATTTTGCAATGGACTCTTGTGGGAAGAGGATCAGGGCCTCAGGGGGCTTTTTTATTTTTTTATAAGATCATTTAAGATACAAAAAATTCTACTACATTAATTATTCATTAGCATTATTAGTTCAATCATAATAAACAAAAAAGTGTAGTTTTATATACTGAATTAATCACTTTACATTTGTGGACCCACAATTAATCTCAGGTGAAAATGGTAGAGTTACCTGCCTAATTAACTGAATTTCCCTGCAAATCAGGTAATTGGATAATTAGACTACTAAATCTAGTAATTGACACCTGTACTTAATTATTATTAAGTATGTATTAATTGCAGGCACAAAATTGCACCTGTAAAAATAGATGCTATCTTACAGACCCTACACATATATTCTTCAAACATTTTGGTATTTTTTGCATATATTTTTATAAAATCATTGTATGTCACCATTAATTTCAAATTCATTAAATGCCTTGTTAAAGAGTGCTGTTTTAAAAGCCCTGGCTCTTCCACCTCCCCACACAAATGTGCCATTCCTACAATGCATTATGCATTCTTATGTCAGTCATGGTTTAGATTGATAGTACATTACGGTTTTAAGGATTTGTGATCACATTGGTATAGACAGAGAAGTGGTTTATTAACCAATATTCATGAAGTTTTAACTGTAGCAATTTCCCTCTTCTTTTCACTGATGTAAAGTCACAGTGGCTTCTAATTGAACTTCTTTTTCTAAAGGAGAGAGCTTTTCTTACTGCATAACTTTTGTTCTCCCCCACATTACTGCTTTAAAATCTTTTCGACAATTTACAAAGTTTTTGAATGGATCTGCTGAGAAATGATTTATGGAGAATTTAAAAGCTAAATTAGCTGCCTTTAATGAAGTGAAAGGAGTAACCGGAGCTGTCCTTAAGCAAAGAAATGTTCAGAATGAGGAATTGCCTACAAAAATATTATACAACAATCAGTATCTAAATACCACAGTGATGGGCACATTAGAAATACCATAGGCAGCTAGGTCAACACATACCAATATTTTGTTATTGCCTGTTGAAGGCCTAATGAGGCAGACTGGGTTGGACGTGTGAACCTGTGGTGATGAATGGAAAAATTCAGTAGATTTGCAGGGAGCAGTAGCATGGATATGGACGAGGGGAAAGGGCAGAAGCAACAAGAGAGAAGCTGGAAGAGAGAGTGAGGTGGATAGACTTCTTATACCACCATAGAGAACAGAAAATCAAGGAAAAGGTCAGAGAAGCAGAGCCAAATCATCACGTAGGAATAGAGGAAGATGGCATTTGCAGGTGTGGTCCAAAGAAGCCATATGTCTGAGCTGATGAGGGAGGAGCAGACATCACCAAAGGATTCAGTGCTGTACACTTATATCAAAAAGAAGAATTAACAAAGCATCAAAGTGACATCTTACTGGAATAGAGGAGTTAAAAATGTGCTTTTTATCTCCACAAAATTCCTTTAAAGATGCTATACTAGTGACAAGCTAATTATAAAAGCTCTCAAAAGCCTTTCAAGCTTTGAGAGAGGGAGAAAAAATAATTTTACCTTAGGCAATAAATAAAGCAAGAAAAATCCCAGTAAGACAAAATTAAGTGTACAGAAGACACCACAAGATACATTTCTCAAAGCAAATATAAGGCATACTTGCTGGAATTCACATACAAAGAACCGGTATAAAGGACATGATATACACCCTTACAATTTTGAATATTTTTGATGATTTTTTTTTACTCAGTAGTAGATTAAACCAATGTGATGAATGGTTGCAGATGTTCATTTCCATTAGAGGAAAAATCAGTAACACAGAGTCTGGGTACTTTCCTAGAATAACCTTATAATTTTACATATATAGTGAAGTATATTTTACATATATACATATAGTTCTGAACCAGAGGGGGTCACCAACAGCAGGTAGCACAAAACACAAGAATTGACACTAGTTAGAAAAATTAAGCTGGACAGCAAACTCTCTCAGCTGCTTTCAACAGCTTTCCAAAAAGAAACTTAATCATAAAACTAACAGCAACCCTGCATTACTTAAGAAGGAATAGTGCTCAGACTCCAAGAAAAGGGACTTGTAAGATACAGAATATGGTGTCTCTGGTTTTTCTCATCTTCTCCCTTGGGGTCTCACTTACTAAATCCTTTTTTGGTTGTATTTTATTTAATGGTCTTTCCAATAAAGACTAAAACATTTTCAACTGTTCATTGATGATTGCTGTATTTTTTATCTAAAACTTCTGATGAGAACCACCTTATGAAATGATAGCAAGATATATTTCTGAGATTTTATATATGAAAATACAATGGAGACAGTAAAACCAGTAGCCAATTTTTAAAAACCTATGAGTGCCTACAGTTTAAATATAGAATTAGGAGTCTCACACCTGATTTTTGAGAGTGTCTAGAACTTAGTAACTCCTACTGATATTATTGGGAGCTACTGAACATTAAAATGCATTGGGAAATTAGCTTACTTATATAAATGTCTAAATACAGATTTAGAAGTCTGTGATATTACCCAGGGTACTATCTGGATTGATGGACAGCTGTGTCCCCTCAATTCTCCAACCTGGGGTGCCTTTTGCCCCGCTTCGCTATGACAGCAAACACTCCTGGTCTGCTCTCACACAGCCTCCAGCAGGTAAACAACTCCCAGATATACTTGTAGAGTGCTATAGCCTGCCACTCAAATTACACTACAGGGAAATACCAGCAAACTCCCAGTCCCAGATTTTCCCTAGAAATGTGTATCTTGTACTGCCCAGCATCCTCCTGAATAATACAAGCTCATATTAAGTCCATTATTTATTAATAGAAAAAGATATGCACAAATCTTGTTATCCCAAACGGAGTTTCCCAAACACTTCACTCCAAACACATTGGTTTAGATAAAACAATAAAACATATTTATTAATGATAGAATTTTAAGATTTTAAGTGTCTGCAAAAAATGAGGCATACACGTCAGAATTGGTTACAAGGAAATAAAACACAACTAACATCTAACTTAACAAGCTAAATGACTACAAAGCAAAGGTCTCTCTCACCCAATGTTCCAGCAGTGTTTCTGGCTGAACCTCTTTCAGTCAGAATTTCTCCCCTAGTCTAGTGCTGCTTCCTTTGTTCTTCATGTGTTGATGAAGCCCTGGGTAGAAAGCAAGGGAGAGATGATTTGGGGCATCTGCCCTCTCCTCTTATAGCCCTTTCTCTTGTCAAGAATCATCTTCAGCTGATGTTCAGGAGACAGAAAGTCTATGTGGTCAGGAACCTTAAATTGCTTCTTTGCCAAAATGTAAATCTTTTGCCCACACCCTCTCTCTTGCCAAAGAGAGGCCACTTAATTAGGTGATGGTCCCTTTGATCCCATTGACATCTGGCTGAGGTGTTGGCTAGCCTTTGTGTCTGGGGAACTTGTTTCTGACTAGAACATATTGGAACATGGCTTGGTAATTCAGAGTGGAATCTTATATCTTTGCATACAATGTTACCACACACATTTTACCAGGACAATAAGGATCAGCAAATCACAAGTTTTCAAATGATACCTTACAGAGTATGCTCTGTACAAAATTTAACATAGTCTTGTAAAAGGGGTGAAAAAGGGGGTATAGACTGTCATAGAGTCTAACTGTGGATATTCAAATTTTGGTTCAAAATCTTTGGATACACATCGGACTGGATTATTGGGACAGCAGTCCAACCAAGTCTACATTTCTCCTGGTCTATAGTTAATGAAAAATAGAGTTAAAATAATAACAACTCACAATAATTTATCTGATTAGTATAGCCTCTTTTACTGCTTGCAAGTTACCAGTATCTGGGCAAGCAGCAATTTCTTCACATTGATTCATTTTAAAAATTGATTTAATACGTTTAGTTTAGATTTTTTTTTTCTGTTCTATGGATCAATCGCACATTAGTATTTACTGGGAGTATCGGGGGTAGCCGTGTTAGTCTGTATCCACAAAAACAACAAGGAGTCTGGTGGCACCTTAAAAACTAGGAGTATGCCATTCTTTATATTCAGATTTTGAGCTGTGTCACTGGAGTTTGATTTGTCAGATAAGTAACATAGCAATATTCCTGTTCCCTGATTGGAACAGCATGTAAAGTACTTGTACCAAATATACTTAGGCATGCAAATTTAAAGTTTGGTTTAGGCATATACTCATGCATGTGACTTTCCACAAACATTTGTGCCACTACACAAAGGATGCAAATATGAATGAAATTAATTCATTTAAAAGCTCAAGTGAATGGTTACAATTTGGGGAGGGGGAGGTCTGTTTTGCACTTTCCATCCAGTTCTTCCTCAGAATATGGCTTATTGGCTGACTACCCATTTTTATGGGATGCCAACTGGCTATGTGGACTAGCTAGTAAGGCCTCTTTCGGGGTAGCTGATCTGCAAAGTTGTTTGATCTTTGCCTTCATTGTGATCCATAATGGGAACACAACCTAAAGCAATATTTCCTGGCCTTGGCAAAGCCAGACAATGGGACTCAATGTATTCCAGGCTTGGAGTACCCAAAGAAAGAGTACATACCAACCCGAAGAGACATAAAGATGTTCTAAAAGGAATTTACTGTAGCATGCATGTATCTCCTCTAATTTCTTCTGATGCCAGTTGAGAGGAATTATTTTTTAACCTTCTATATTAAATATACTGTAGTTCTAATAGTGGTTTACCTTCCATTTCAAATTCTTCCTTCTAAGCCATTTTTCAAGTGAAGCATCCAAGAGTGATGTTTTAATCCTATCTGGAGCTACACTGAAATGTTTTTATCCACATATATTAACTCTTCTATATCGGTGTGTCTGACAGTCAGACACATTTGAGGTCATTTTTCAAAGATGCTCAGAGCATGGCTCTGACCTGGCTTACACTGGCATAAATGTGGCTCATGGAAACATTGATGCCAACTGGCAGAGGTTAAATGGGATGCATAGAGTTTTACAGAGATCTGGTGGGTCAAATATATGCAAAATAATCCACAAAAGGGTAATATGTAAGGTCCCTATCAAGAGCCAGTTGCCCACTGCAAATCATAATCATTGCAAACTGTATGTGAGGATAATATTTAAGAAGTTATGTATCTATGCTGTAAATTATGTTTTAAGTTAAGGCAGGTAATAAGCAGATGACATTTCTCAGACAGTTTCCATGCAAGCAGGAGGTAACAAACGTTTATCTGTGTTTGATCATGTGTGCACTCAGCACTCTATGTCTCACAATGGATGCCTGTTTGTTTACTCAGCCAATTTCTAATCAAGAGGTTATGAAATTTTCCATAGAAGAAATTTACAGGATGAAATAAACAGCAGGAGGGGACCTTGTTTGTAAGTAAAGGCAATGAATTTGTGATGACTATCTGGGGGTCAGAGGTATCCCCTGCAACTTTCCTTGATGAGACATGTTGGCAGGGTGACTTGTCTCATGAATGGAAGATCACAGCCAAGCCAAGCTGTAGAATGCATGAGCGTTACTCTATAAGACACGGAAGTATCTAGTTAAACAAGTCTTGGTTCTAGAATGTATGTTAATTTTAACCATTTGTTTCCAATATTTTTATTTGTCATCATTTGAATGTCTATACTTTATTAAATAAACTTTTCATATCTCAGTGCTGTGTGTTAAGCGGAGTGGTGAACAGGGCAGGGTTAGACTCTCCAGGGAGATGCTCACAGGGCTTGGATTGGACACTCCAGGGAGATGCTCACATGGCTTTGGTGTTGGATCATGCCTATTGATAATCTGCAGAGGAACAGTGGCACCTGTGCAAACTGAGAAGGGAGTGATTATGTTGCCTGGGGCTAATGGTATCAGGGGCTGACCCCTGGCAGGCACAGACAAGGCTTTCTCACACTAAGGGCAGGGGATATCCTATAACCAGGGATACCTAGGGGAAGCAGCACAGTAAATCAGGAGTAACTCTACTGAAGTTAATGGAATTCCATGTGTGAAAAAATAATGAGAGATCAGAATTAGGCCCTCAGTTAGGGATGACTATGCAGACTGAGTTCATAATTACTTGTGAGGTAAGATTTCAATGATGCTACTAGTTGATGATCTCCTGTTATGAGGGGACCAAAGTGGTTATCTTTGCAGTCCAATAACTTTACATTACTTTCCTTCTTTGGGCAGGTCTTCACTACCCGCAGGATCGGGCATACCATAGTGCGTATCTTAGGTCGACCCCCTCCCCTCCCCGCTAGTGTAGACCTGATGCATTTTCAGACACCTGTTAGAGTGTGCTGTAGTTCTGAGTTGTTAGAATCAAATTATTATGAGAGGGGGTTTGTGTGTGTGTACGTATACATAATTCTAGGAGACAATCTGATTTCCATTTCTTTTTCCCAGTAATGTGGTGTTCTTCACTATACAGTCCCACCTGTTCTTTTTTCAGAACCCCTGTGATTGCATCAGCTTGTACCTGTAAATCTTGTTTGATGCATTTTTTTTTTGGTTTTGATTTGATCATGGTCTTCTTACTGTACAGATGATAAACAAGTTTATGATTTAAAGTGTTTCACCAGTTCTTCTGAAGAGCAGCTGTGCTTTCCTGATAGAAAGTTTTGCACTGTCATCTTTTCCCCTACACCCAAAAGAAAAAAAGGGTAACTGACTGCCCAATAGGAGCACCAATAGTTTTACCTCACTTCTTCACTGAGACACCATGAAGACAGCCAGGTTTGTAGACCATTGGACCCAGATTCAGCAAAAGATTTAAGCATGTCCCTAAATACAGGCATGCGAGTACTCCTACTGACTTCACTGGGACTACTAGTATGCCTAAATTTAGGCACACACTTAAATATCTCTCTGAGTCAGGATCTGGGGACATAATGCCCATCACTGTAATATCTGAACACAACACAATCATTAAAGAATTTTTCCTATGACAGAATGACAGCCATACCAGTCTCAAAGGAGATCACATAGCCCATCCTCTAAGCAGGCAGAAAAAGACCAAGCTGGCAGCAGGAGAGGAAAATTTAAAATAGGAGGAAGACTGATTTCAAACCTTTTCTATTCTCAGGTGCCTGGGCCATCTGGCTTGCTGGTAAAAGCAAAGAATCATAATAAGGATATGTCTAGAAATTGTTAAACAATAGCTAAATGATGCCCGTGTAATGAAAGAAAAATATATTAACATTTTCTAAATTATTTTCCAATATGGCTCATGTATATTTTCTATCATGTTTTATACTTCATATTTTCATATATCGTTAAGTAAATGTAAGCATAATTTATGGTTTGATCTTGCATATGTTTACTCATGTGAGTAGTCCCAAATGGGCTTCAGTGGTGCTACAAGTCTGAATAAAGATTTGTGAGATCAGGCCTATCATTTTTTAGGGATGGGCAAATCAGTTTAGATTAAACTATCATCTACCTAATCGTGTGATAATTTTTTGTAGAGTTTGTTGTATTTATAGATTTATTTTTTTCACTTCCAGTTTTTGGTCAGGACAGGAAGCATTAAAGTCTGTCCCCAACAGATTTCCAAGCCAGTTTTGCTAACTACAGAAATTTGCACATGTCAGATAAGCAGGGCCGGCTCCAGCTTTTTTGCTGCCCCAAGCGGCGACGAAGAAAAAAAAAAAAAAAGATAAAGCCGCGATCGGTGGCACATCGGCGGCAGCTCTACCGCGCTGCTTCATTCTTCGGCAGCAATTCGGCGGCCGGTCCTTCCCTCCAAGAGGGACTGGGGGACCCACTGCCGAATTGCCGCTGAAGACCCGGACGTGCTGCCCCTGTCCATTGGCCGCCCGAAGCACCTGCTTCCTGCACTGGTGCCTGGAGCCGGCCCTGCAGATAATCATACAAAAGATGACAAAGAACCTGAACTCAAAACATTAAGCCATTTTAATAGCTCTCAGAAGTACTGGTGGATATCAGTAGAGTTTGTGTCTGACTAGTAAGGGTGTTAAAATAACATTAAAATTCCTGCTCTGAGCTAGAACGCTGATTTAATGGTATGGCTGATTTACAAGTATAAGTGCCCTACGTGACTGACTGAAGATAGACCTCAAAAGAAAATCTTGAATCCAAATACTCCTGAACTTCACAGAAGTTCCAGATCCAAACTCTGGAAGTCTGCTTCTCTTCTTGCATACACCAATCTTACATGGGGATTACAGCTTACACTGGAATGAGAGGAGAATCATACCTCAAAGCCTGGGCAAATCTGTACAACTAACATGTATAACATAGAAGTAATCAGTAATCTATACTTTCTGAGAAAGTCATCAGTGAATCCTAAGGGATTAAAGTATGTTTTTTTCAGATTGAGCAACTGGTATTTTGGAGTACAGTAGATCACTTTTTCAAAGTAATTTAAACCTCTATACAAAGTGGATAATCAAACAGTGCCTACTAAACTTTCTACTTATGAATTTCAAATTAATTTTTAATTAATGTCTTACATTACTTTGGCTTTTATGCAATTACATAATAAATTATTCATTTTTTGATGTTATGTTTTAGACAGATGTTAAATCAAAGAAGTTAATGATTAAACAGATTTTAATAGATTTACCACTATAGTCTTTACTCACTTTAAAAATATTTTTGATTGAATTTGGTGCTCATGAAAGTGAGGGGCTGAGAACCACATTTTTCAAAGGCACCCTTACCAGCCTCGTACTTTGATCACACAGTTCTGTATGCACCACAAATTATATTCCATAAACAAAAATTTAGATTAAAATGAATTAAGGCTCATTAAGTGTGACATCCCCCAATGCAAACTCTTTAAGTGAGGAAATGCCAAGTTATGGGACATCTCTTCCTCTTGCCATTTTGTTTAACCCACACTTCCTTCACAAGAAAATTCCTTCTGCCTCCAAACAATAAATACACACATTAAACATTCATCTCCCTTACAGTATAGGGCAAAACTTAAACAAAAACCTTTCTTTGGGCATTATGCCAGCTGGAATAGCCAAAGCTTGACATTGGTCTGGCCATGCTTCTCCCCTAACACAGACAAATGGGTGATTACATGGGGTAGCAACAGAGGGTCCTGTGGCACCTTTAAGACTAACAGAAGTATTGGGAGCATAAGCTTTCGTGGGTAAGAACCTCACTTCTTCAGATGCAAGTAATGGAAATCTCCAGAGGCAGGTATAAATCAGTGTGGAGATAACGAGGTTAGTTCAATCAGGGAGGGTGAGGTGCTCTGCTAGCAGTAGAGGTGTGAACACCAAGGGAGGAGAAACTGCTTCTGTAGTTGGAGAGCCATTCACAGTCTTTGTTTAATCCTGATCTGATGGTGTCAAATTTGCAAATGAACTGAAGCTCAGCAGTTTCTCTTTGGAGTCTGGTCCTGAAGTTTTTTT
>NW_020695835.1:0-6081 GCF_002925995.2 Terrapene triunguis | reverse complement strand
AGCACACACAAAAGCCTTTCCCCCCCCCAAGATTTGAAAGTATCTTGCCCCCTTATTGGTCCTTCGGGTCAGGTGTCAGCCAGGTTACCCGAGCCTCTTAACCCTTTACAGGTAAAAGGATTTGGAGTCTCTGGCTAGGAGGGATTCCATAGCACTGTACACAGGAGAGCTGCCACCCTTCCCTTTATAGTTATGACACGCCCCCCAAATCACAGATAGTGTTGGACGTTCGATTCCACACTGGCTGTGATTTCTTCCTGGAGTTCTAGGAGAAAACAGAGTTAATAAGACACATGTACCTTTAGACATTCTACTGATTATATAAAAACTAACAATATGTTTTATTCCAAGAACAATTGTTAACCAGTTAACTCTGGGAAACTTTCCCGGGAGAGTGCATCAGCCACTTTGTTAGAAGCTCCCGAAATGTGTTGTATTTCAAAATCAAAATCTTGGAGAGCTAAACTCCATCGAAGAAGTTTTTTGTTATTTCCCTTGGCGGTATGAAGCCACTGTAGCGCAGCATGGTCTGGTTGTAGTTGGAAACGCCATCCCCAAACATATGGGCGTAGCTTTTCCAGCACGTACACAATGGCGTAGCATTCCTTTTCGCTGATTGACCAGTGGCTTTCCCTCTCAGACAGTTTCTTGCTGAGAAACACGACAGGATGGAATTCTTGATCCGGTCCTTCCTGCATTAAAACTGCTCCCACGCCCCGCTCGGACGCATCTGTGGTTACTAGGAACGGTTTGTCAAAGTCTGGGGCCCTTAGCACAGGGTCAGACATGAGTGTCGCCTTAAGCTGGTTAAAGGCCTTTTGACACTCATTAGTCCACTGAACTGCATTTGGCTGTTTCTTTCTGGTTAGGTCTGTCAGCGGGGCGGCGATTTGGCTGTAGTGTGGTACAAATCGCCTATAATATCCGGCCAAGCCTAAGAAAGATTGGACCTGTTTCTTTGACTTTGGAACCGGCCACTTTTGGATAGCATCCACTTTGGCCTGTAGGGGATTTATAGTTCCTTGACCCACCTGGTGCCCCAGGTAAGTCACTCTGTTTTGGCCTATTTGACACTTTTTAGCCTTAACAGTTAGTCCTGCCTGCCGGATGCGCTCGAAGACTTTTTCCAGGTGCTCCAGGTGTTCTGTCCATGAATCAGAAAAAATGGCGACATCATCGAGGTAGGCAACTGCAGATTCTCCCAATCCCGCTAGGAGACCATCTACAAGTCTTTGGAAGGTGGCGGGTGCATTTCGCAACCCGAAAGGGAGTACATTGAATTCATACACCCCTGCCTGGGTGACGAAGGCGGACCTTTCCTTAGCGGGTTCATCTAGTGGTACTTGCTAGTACCCTTTGGTTAAGTCTAAAGTAGAGATGAATTGGGCATGTCCCAATTTTTCCAATAGCTCATCTGTGCGTGGCATTGGATAGCTGTCAGGACGAGTTACAGCATTTAGCTTACGGTAGTCCACGCAAAAGCATATTTCCCCATCTGGTTTGGGAACTAGAACCACTGGAGATGCCCATGCACTATTAGAGGGGCGGATTATACCCATCTGTAGCATGTCCTGGATCTCCCTTTGTATAGCAGTTTGGGCATGAGGTGACTCCCGGTAGGGTGGGGTTCTAATTGGGTGAGCATTACCTGTGTCAATGGAGTGGTATGCCCGTTCGGTCCGTCCTGGAGTGGCTGAGAACATTGGTGCAAAGCTCCTTGAACTGCTGTCGCTGCAGACGTCCAAAGGTCGTGGAGAGGTTCACCTCTTCCACGCCACCATTCCTTTTTCCTTCGTAGTAGACACCTTCAGGCCACTCCGCGTCATCTGTTTCCTGGGCTGTAAACTGGCAAACGTTTAATTCTCTGGAATAAAAGGGCTTAAGAGAATTAACATGGTATACCTTAGGCTTTATGTTGGAGGTGGGGGAGGCTATGAGATAGTTAACAGCTCCTAGGCGCTCCTGGACCGTGAATGGTCCTTCCCACGACGCTTCCATTTTATGGGCCTGGAGCGCCTTTAAGACCATGACTTGGTCTCCTACTTTGAAGGACCGTTCTCTGGAATGTTTATCATACCAGGCCTTTTGCTCTTCCTGAGCATCCTTTAGGTTTTCTTTAGCAAGGGCTAAAGAGTGTCGGAGGGTGCTTTGTAGGTTGCTTACAAAGTCTAGAATGTTAGTTCCTGGAGAAGGCGTAAACCCCTCCCATTCCTGCTTCACCAACTGTAATGGCCCCTTAACCTCGCGGCCATACACAAGTTCAAATGGTGAAAACCCTAAACTGGGATGTGGTACAGCCCTGTAGGCAAAAAGCAACTGCTGCAACACTAGGTCCCAATCATTGGAGTGTTCATTTACGAATTTACATATCATGGCCCCCAAAGTTCCATTAAACCTCTCCACCAGGCCATTGGTTTGATGGTGGTAAGGGGTGGCAACCAAGTGATTCACCCCATGAGCTTCCCACAGGTTTTTTATGGTCCCTGCCAGGAAATTAGTTCCCGAATCTGTAAGGATGTCGGAGGGCCACCCTACCCTGGCAAAAATGTCTGCTAATGCCTGGCACACACTTTTAGCCCTGGTGTTGCTTAAGGGTACTGCTTCCGGCCATCGGGTAGCAAAATCCATGAAAGGCAGTACGTACTGCTTTCCTCTGGGTGTCTTCTTTGGGAAAGGACCCAGAATATCCACAGCTACTCGCTGAAATGGGACCTCAATTATGGGTAGTGGCTGGAGAGGGGCTTTAACCTGGTCTTGGGGCTTTCCCACTCGTTGGCACACCTCACAAGACCGGACATAATTAGCAACGTCCTTGCCCATTCCCTCCCAGTGGAAGGACTTCCCCAACCGGTCTTTGGTTCTGTTCACCCCAGAATGGCCACTGGGATGATCATGGGCTAAGCTCAAGAGCTTTACCCGATACTTAGTGGGAACTACCAACTGTCTTTGAGGATGCCAGTCTTCCTGGTGCCCACCAGAAAGAGTCTCCTTGTATAAAAGTCCTTGTTCTACAACAAACCGGGATCGGTTAGAAGAACTGAGAGGCGGTGGGGTGCTCCGTACCGCTGCCCAAGCTTTCTGAAGGCTGTCATCTGCTCACATCAGTTCCTCCTTGGACTGGGGCTTGGTCCCTCTGGAAGCGATGCAGGTGCTGGGGCTGTTTCCATGGACTGTGAACCGCTGTCCGCTGGTGCACTATGTGGTATTTCAGGCTCTGGCTGAGCCTCTTGGGTAGGGTTATCTGCTGCTCCCACCAGTTCAGGCTCGCTGGTGCCCTCTGGCATTGGAGTTGTAGACGGGTTTGCAAGCGCTGGACTCAGTGCTGGCAATGGTTCTGGTGCTGGTTGCGTTGCCAGTTCCGGTTCTGGGACTGGCTTTGGCTGGGTCTCTGGGATTGGATCCACTACGGCTGTTGCAGTCGTTGGCAGGGGATCCGGTTCCACCACCTTTGTTTGGGTCTCTGGTAACACAGACGGGGCCTTGGTGGACGGCTCAGGAACAGGGATGGGGGTGAAAGCTTGCTTAGCCTGGCTGCGGGTGACTATTCCCACCCTCTTGGCTAGCTTTACATGGTTGGCCAAGTCTTCCCCCAGCAGCATGGGAATGGGATAATTGTCATAGACTGCAAAAGTCCACATTCCTGACCAGCCCTTGTACTGGACATGCAACTTGGCTGTAGGCAAGGTTACAGACTGTGACACGAAGGGTTGAATGGTCACTGAAGCCTCCGGGTTGATGAGTTTGGGGTCCACTAGGGATTGGTGGATAGTTGACACTTGTGCCCCAGTGTGCCTCCAAGCGATAACCTTCTTTCTGCCCACTCTCAAGGTTTCCCTTCGCTCCGAGGGTATGAGAGAGGCATCTGGGTCTGGGGATCTTTGGTGTGATTGTGGTGTAATGAACTGTAATAGGTTGGGGTTCTTGGAGTAGTGAGCCTTTATATGCCCCAGTTCATTACATTTAAAACATCGCCCTGCTAAGGTATCACCGGGGCGATGGTTGGTGGAGACTGGTGTGGTGGGGTGAGAAGGCGTCTGGGGTCTCCCTTGGGATGTGGGTGGGGCCTTAGGTTGTCTCCGGTGGTAAGGTTTTGTTTCGGCTTGCCCCTTCTGATATTCGCTCCAACTGCTACTAGTTTTTTTTCTTTTCTGTCACCTCCACCTATTTGGCTCCAATCTCCCCCGCCTCGGTTACAGTTTTGGGCTTCCCATCTAGGATGTACCTTTCTATTTCCTCAGGAACACCCTCTAAAAACTGCTCCATTTGCATTAGGAAGGGCAACTCTTCCGTAGATTTAACATTTGCTCCTGATATCCAGGCATCCCAATTTTTCCCAATGTGATAGGCATGTCGGGTAAATGACACATCGGGTTTCCACCTTAGGGCTCTGAACCACCGACGGGCATGCTCAGGTGTTAGCCCCATTCTGATTCTGGCCTTGTTTTTAAAAAGTTCATAACTGTTCATGTGTTCCTTAGGCATTTCAGCCGCCACCTCTGCTAAGGGTCCACTGAGCTGCGGCCTCAGCTCTACCATGTACTGGTCTGGAGTGATGCTGTATCCAAGGCAGGCCCTTTCAAAATTTTCTAAGAAGGCCTCAGTATCATCGCCTGCCTTGTAGGTGGGGAATTTTCTGGGATGGGAAGTGGTACCTGGAGAGGAGTTGCTAGGATTGGCTGGTGTTTCTGGCCTAGCCCTTGCTACTTCCAGTTCATGCTTCCTTTCTTTTTCTCTCTCCTCCATCTCTTTTTCTTTCAGCTCCATCTCTCTCTTGTGAGCCTCCTCTTTGGCTTTCTCTTCTTTTTCTCTCTGCTCTGTCTCGAGTTTTTTTTAATTGAAGCAGTCTGATTTTTTTTTTCATTTTCTTCTGCTTCTAGTCTGGCCAGTTCTATTTTGTTAGCTACTTCTTTGATAGTCATTTTCCTGTTTTCTTGTGCTGGGTCACACCCCTCTGCAGTTGACTGAAACTGGGATGTACTCAGCTCAGGCTGCTGCTGAGTTAACAGAGACTTTCTAACTAGCTACTCCCGAGGACGTAAAAAGAAAAAAAAAAAAAAAACAATTCAGCTTGTAAATTCCTTTTACCAGTCGTTTGCTCGTTAATTGAACCCTTCTCTTAACAAAGGCCCTTGTTAAAAAAACTTAACACCTCTGCCTTCAGGCACGGAGAGATAAGATATGCATCTACCTTCAGCTCTGCTTTCCAAGCAGCTAGTAGGGGAAAAAAAATCTTACTGGCTTTTGGGTTTAAAATGATTCCCACTGCTATGCCACCATTTCAAGGTTGGTTCCCCACTTTGAACTTTAGGGTACAATTGTGGGGGCCTGCATGAAAACTTCTAAGCTTAACTACCAGCTTAGATCTGGTCCGCTGCCACCATTCCCAAAGCTAATTCCCTTCCCTGGGAAGCCTTGAGAAACCTTTCACCAATTCCCTGGTGAATTAAGATCCAAGGGGTTTGGATCTGTAAACAAGGAGAAATTAACCATCCCCCTCCTTTCCCCCACCAACTCCTGGTGAATACAGATCCAAACCCCTTGGATCTTAAAACAAGGAGAAATTAACCATCCCCCCTCCTTTCTCCCACCAACTCCTGGTGAATACAGATCCAACCCCCTTGGATCTAAAAAACAAGGAAAAATCAATCGGGTTCTTAAAAAGAAGGCTTTTAATTAAAGAAAAAGGTAAAAATCATCTCTGTAAAATCAGTATGGAAAATAACTTTACAGGGTAATCAAACTTAAAGAGCTCAGAGGACCTCCCTCTAGCCTCAGGTTCAAAATACAGCAAACAGAGATAAACACTCTAGTAAAAGGTACATTTACAAGTTGAGAAAACAAAGTAAAACTAAGACGCCTTGCCTGGCTTTTTACTTACAAGTTTGAAATATGAGAGACTTGTTTAGAAAGATGGGGAGAACCTGGATTGATGTCTGGTCCCTCTCAGTCCCAAGAGCGAATGACCCTCTAAACAAAGAGCACAAACAAAAGCCTTCCCCCCCCCCCCCCAAATTTGAAAAAATCTTTTCCCCCCATTGGTCCCTTGGGTCAGGTGTCAGCCAGGTTACCCGAGCTTCTTAA
>NW_020695834.1:0-8227 GCF_002925995.2 Terrapene triunguis | reverse complement strand
AGCAGCTGACACCCCAGGGATAGATGCTGTGTACAAACCTGAGATGACAGATGAATTAGATTGATACAAATGCTAGCACCTTGGTGCTTTGTCCAACCAATGTGCAATAATGTGTGGGAAAATAGGAGCCTGCTCCTGCTCCCATTGAAGTCAATGGAGAGGTTTGCAGCTGACTTCAAGGGGAGCAGCAGTGGGCTCTGTGTTTGTGTATCTGCCATAAGGAAACATTGTTGAAAAACTTGTAAAACTCTGAACAGTGGGAAATGTCCCGTCCTCCCTCGCTGAAAGCAAAGAAACCGTAGTAACAGCAAGGAGGGAAAGGAGCAGCAGCAGTACAATTTGTTTTCAGTAACTTGACAGCTTTATTTCAACACAGTCTTTATCCTTTACCCAACACACTGTACAAACACATCAGAATCTCCATTTTCTCTCACAGGGCCATTGTCCAGGAGGGTTAACGGCATCCGCCTTCTACAGGGCTGGAGCCAACTACTTGCTACATAGCCTGTAGAGAAGACATGTGTGGATCCCTAATATATTTATCAGCAAGAGTGGTTCACAGTAATGAACAGCGTGGCGCATCTCCTGGGAGAAGTATTCCTTCCACACAGACTGGCACTGGGCAACTGGGAGACTGGACCTTCACTGAAATGGCCAACAGGTTTAGCTGCTGATGAATAGGTGGTGAAATCGTTACAGGAGCTATTGTAAATAAAGCACAGTCCTAGCTGAACAAACAAGGGATTTTTCCAGGTTAACTTATTACTCCATGGTATCTACTCTCTCCTCCTCAGGGAGCAGCATTCGACCTACTCTAGGGCCTGGTCTACACTAGGCTTTTATGTCGACTTTAGCGCCGTTATATCGAATTAACCCTGCACCCGTCCACACCAGGAAGCCATTTAGTTCGACATAAAGCTCTCTTTAAATCGATTTCTGTAATCCTCCCCAACGAGAGGAGTAGCGCTAAATTCGACATGGCCATATCGAATTAGGCTAGGTGTGGATGGAAATCGACGGTAATAGCTCCGGGAGCTATCCCACAGTGCACCACTCTGTTGACGCTCTGGACAGCAGTCAGAGCTCGGATGCTCTGACCAGCCACACCCCCGGGAAAATTTGAATTCATTTTCATTTTCCTGTCTGGGCAGTTTGAATCTCAGTTCCTCTTTGGACATCGAGGGGAGCTCAGCAGCAGTGGCAACTATGCAGAGCTCTCCAGCAGAGATGGCCGTGCAATCTAATAGAAAGAGGGCCCCAGCATGGACTGATCGGGAAGTCTTGGATCTCATCGCAGTGTGGGGCGATGAGTCCGTGCTTTCAGAGCTGCGCTCCAAAAGAAGGAATGCTAAGATCTACGAGAAGATCTCAAAAGCCATGGCAGAGAGAGGCTACAGCCGGGATGCAACGCAGTGCCGCGTGAAAATCAAGGAGCTGAGACAAGGCTACCAAAAAACCAAAGAGGCTAACGGACGCTCCGGATCCCAGCCCCACACATCCCGTTTCTACGAGGCACTGCATTCCATCCTGGGAGCGGCCGCCACCACTACCCCACCCCTGACCGTGGACTCCGAGGATGGGATCATGTCCGCGGCCGGTTCCTCGGACATGTTAGCGGACGGGGAAGATGAGGAAGGAGATGAGGAGGACGAGGCAGTCGACAGCGCTTACCAAGCTGATTTCCCCGACAGCCAGGAGCTCTACATCACCCTTACAGAGATCCCCTACCAACCCTCCCCAGCATGTAACCTGGACACAGATTCAGGCGAAGGATCAAGCGGTAAGTGCTTTAAACATATTAACCTTTATTTTTTACAAAACTTGAATATTAATACTAAGAACAATCTGTGAATCATGATTTCTTCCCCCTGGGCGCTTAAGTAATCAGTAACAACTATTTAAAAAAAAATCAAACAGTGTCCGGTTGTGCATGATTGTGCTGCCCAAGCTGCTCCACTCTTTAGTGCCTGCTACTGCAGCTATATTAGAATCCTGTCTATATGTCCGGGGATAGAGCAGTAGTCCTCCACGGACATCTCCACAAAGCTCTGCTGCAGGTAATGGGACAGCCTGTTCATCAGGTTCCTGGGGAGAGCGGCTTTACTTGGTCCTCCGAAGTAGGAGACGTTCCCGCGCCAGGAGACAAGCAGGTACTCCGGTATCATTGCCTTGCATAGCATGGCGGCATAGGGCCCCGGTCTCTGCAGGCTTTCTCGAAGCATCCGTTGGATCTCGGTGTCCGGGATCCTCATGAGAGTTATGTCGCTCATGATGACCTGCTTTGAATTAGGTAGGGGACTGTTAGTATTGGGACTGCTTGCAACAAGTTCCTTTACAGAACTGTGACCGCTGGTTTACAGCCACGCGGTGGGGGCGGGAGAGGGGCAGCATACAGGGATCTTTCCCTGGCTCATCCGCGAGGGGGTGGGACAGGGCCAGAGTTCCTGCTTGGCCGATTGCTGGCAGCACAGACTGGCAGTGCTTTCAATGTGAAAGGAGGCCAGTGGTACTCCTACAGTTTTAAGCAGCCACAAGTCTACGGCTTACCATGTTTGCCTGCTACAGAGAGTACCGTGTCCTGCCCCGCTTCCCAGATCGGCAGTGCAAAAGCCCAGGCACTGAAGGCGAGGTTCGAAAATTCGACCTTGTCCTGAGTGCGCATGTGATAGGTGTGGTTCATGGTCTTGTTCACAGAGAAAAACTATGTTCTTGATTCACAACCACATTTTTCTTTCGGAGGAATTCACTGCCTTTTCCTCATTCCCACAGCCACATCTGCAACTGTCTCCCAACCCAGCTTGGCATCACACTCCCAGAGGCTAGCGCACATTAGGTGGAGAAAGAAGAAGACGCGAGAGGACATGTTCTCAGAACTAATGGGCTGCTCCTGAGCCCAGGCAGCACAGCAGAACCAGTGGAGGGAGAATTTGTCACAAATGCACCGGACACACATGGAACGTGAGGAGAGGTGGCGGGCAGGAAGACCAGCAGGCGACTCAAACGCTGCTTGGACTTCTGAGGGAGCAAACGGACACGCTCCGGCGCCTTGTTGATGTTCTGCAGGAACGGAGGCAGGAGGACAGAGCCCCGCTGCAGTCTATCAGGAACCGCAGTCCCCCGCCACCAAGTCCCATACCCCCCCTCTCCCAAAGTCCAAAGAAGGAGGGGTGGCAGAGTCCGTGAAAACTCTCACTCCACCCCTGCAGACTGCTCAAGCACCAGAAGGCTGTCATTCCCCAAAATTTGAAAAGTCCTTTCCTGCCCGCCTCACCCAAGCCCCCGTCCGACTTTCACCCCCCAGTTTCCTGTCTGGTTGTTAAGAAAAAATATGTTTCTGTTCATTACTGTTTCAGTCAGGTTCTTTTGAGGGAGAGTCTGTCTGGAGGGGGGGAAGGGGCTTGGTAATTGGACAGGACAGTGACCTTTAGCAGGGTACAGAGGCGGTGTCAGGTCCAGCATCAGGACACATACACAGTGCAGTCACTGGTTACCCTGGTCAGTCTGGGAGGTGTTTTTCATGTTCTGGGGGGGGGGGTTGCTCTGTGACTTTGTGGCGGGGGAGGGCAGTTACAGATCTTATGCAGCGGTCCTTATCATGGATCACAGATCCACGCAGCAGGGGATATGTAACCCTACCCCCCCTGCCAGAAAGTCACATAGCCGACACATACACACAGTCCCCCCCCAGGAGTGCTGGCAGGCTCCATTGAAATAACCAGTCCACCAGTGCGGAGCCTGTCATTCCGGGAGTTTAGAAGCATCATTTGCATCACAACCCTAAACCCGCCCCCCGCCACAGTCTGCGTCCCAGGTTTAAAATATTCCCGCGAAAACAGCAATACAGACAACGGTGTTCATTAACAAAATCTAAATGATTTTATTTTTTGGGAAGGGGAAGGGGGTGAAGGGGGTATGTAACTGGAGAGGATAGTGAAAATGAACTGGGTAAAGAAACGGGGGCAGGTTCAGCTTTTCTGTCCACAAACTGAAAAGTCACTGGTTGCCCTGCTCACTCAGGAACCTAGCTTTCAAAGCCTCCCGGATGCACAGGGCGTCCCGCTGGGATCTTCTAATGGCCCGGCTGTCTGGCTGGACGTAATCAGCAGCCAGGCTATTTGCCTCTAGCTCCCACCCCGCCATAAAGGTCTCCCCCTTGCTCTCACACAGATTGTGGAGCACACAGCAAGCTGCAATAACGATGGGGATATTGGTTTCACTGAGATCACAGCGAGTGAGTAAGCTTCTCCATCTCCCTTTGAGACGGCCAAAAGCACACTCCACCACCATTCTGCACTTGCTGAGACGGTAGTTGAACAGTTCTTTTTCTGTGTCCAGGGCGCCAGTATAGGGCTTCATGAGCCAGGGCATTAGCGGGTAGGCTGGGTCCCCGAGGATGACTGTAGGCATCTCCACATCCCCAAGAGTTATTTTGTGGTCTGGGAAGTAAATACCTTCCTGCAGCCGTCTAAACAGACCAGAGTTCCTGAACACGCGAGCGTCATGAACCTTGCCCGGCCATCCGACGTAGATGTTTGTAAACCGTCCCCGATGGTCCACCAGTGCTTGCAGCACCATTGAAAAGTAGCCCTTTCGGTTGATGTACTGGCTGGCCTGGTGGTCCGGTCCCAGGATAGGGATGTGAGTCCCATCGATAGCCCCACCGCAGTTTGGGAATCCCATCGCGGCAAAGCCATCTATGATGACCTGCGCGTTTCCCAGGGTCACTACCTTTGGGAGCAGTACCTTCACGATTGCCTTGGCTACTTGCATGACAACAACCCCCACGGTAGATTTGCCCACGCCAAAGTGGTTCGCAACTGACCGGTAGCTGTCCGGCGTTGCAAGCTTCCAGAGGGCTATGGCCACTCGCTTCTCAACTGTGAGGGCTGCTCTCATCCTGGTATTCTGGCGCTTCAGGGCAGGGGACAGCAATTCACAAAGTTCGAGGAAAGTCCCCTTCCGCATGCGAAAGTTTCGCAGCCACTGGGATTCATCCCAGACCTGAAGCACTATACGGTCCCACCAGTCCGTGCTTGTTTCCCGGGCCCAGAATCGCCGTTCCACGATATCCACATGACCCATTGCCACCGTGATGTCCTGGGCGCTGGGGCTCGTGGTTTCTGACAGCTCTGTGCTACTCTCCGACTTCAGGCCATCACGGCGGTGTCGTAGCCTCCTCGCCTGATTACTCTTCATCTGCCTCAGGGAAAGGTGTATGATAAGCTGCGAGGTGTTGAGAACGGCCACAAGTGCAGCGATGGTCGCAGCGTGATCCATGATCGCAGTGTTGTGGCGTCCGCGCTGTCACTGACCAGAAAAGTGCGCGAACTGATTTCCCGCCGGCGCTTTCATGGAGGGAGGGAGGGCGTTAGTGACGGACGGATGACGACAAATTTTTTTTACCCAGAAGGCATTGGCGGCTCGACCCAGAATTCCGATGGGCAGCGGGGACTGCGGGAACTGTGGGATAGCTGCCCACAGTGCACCGCTTCCAATATCGACGCTCGCCCGTTAGTGTGGACTCACAAAGTCGAATTACTGTCCTTAGTGTGTCCTTAGTGTGGACACACACGTTCGACTTTGCAATATCGATTCCACATATTCGATTTAAGTAAAATCGAATTACCCTCGTAGTGTAGACATACCCTAAGAGAGGAGTCCAGCCAAGCCCCCTGATGGCAGGCAACATGGATGCTAACAAGTTGGGGTCTGACCATACTCCGGAGCTGGCAGAACATGCCAGATCTGTGGTTTAGCTGGCAGCATGCTAGCCAGCCCTGAACGCTAGATTGGAATTGTGCCTTGGGACTGCTGAGCAGGAGGAGGGGAGAAAAGAGGAAGGGAAATAAGGACCGGTAGGTTCCAGTCACTGCACAGGGCAGAGCCTCCCCTGCAAAGTGTGGGTCTACTCTGCAAAGAGACTATGGAAAAATAGCACCTTCTTAGTTACAGCTCTGCTCCAGGGGTGAAATGGATCATTGCGCAGCCAGTCAGCACTAGACCTATGAATCACATACATCCCACTTAAGTCCAATTTTGACCCTCAGAACTCCTCAGGGAACTTACACCATGGAAGGGTCAGATGTAACAGACCTTCTTTCTGCCACGCTCCCTCCCTTGCCCAGGCCCAGCCTGTGGTTCACCCCAAACATCCTCTCCTTCCCTCCCACTGTGAGGGTGGGGGCTGCACAGGAACCTCCATCACAAGTGAGTTCCCCTTCACCAGGAGATGCTCCACTGGCTACACACAATCGCTCAAGGCAATCATATAGCTCCTGGGCCAAATCCAGCCCTCTGGATGCTTTCGTCTTGCCTGCTATTCAAAACATCAGAGCAATCTGGCCCATGCTAGGACATGTCTACCCTGCAGCTGGGAGGTATGATTCCTGGCACGAGTAGACAGACTTGAGCTAACTCAGCTCAAGCTAAAAACAACAGTGTGGATTCTGTGGCCCTGGTAGCAGCTCGGGCTAGCCACCTGAGCTCGGACCCAGGGGTTCAGGCAGGCTTGGACTCAGGCAGCTAGCCCAAGCTGCCACAACATCAACACTGCTATTGGTTGCTATGGCAGTGGAGTGAATAATGGCCTTACAGATCTCACGTAGGAGGGCATGTTTACTAGAGTTGGGCTGAAGCCACAAAGTTCAGATCCATATTCAAACTTCCCAAAACTCAGAGATGTTCAGATCCAGAGTTTTGGTTCAGGCTCACCGTTGATGGTTACGGTTTCAAAATATTCATGCTAGGCTGTTATGGCCAGTGTGGTGCAGAGGCCAAGACAATTGGATGCTTGTCTATTCAGCTAATAAACTTGGTAGAAATCTTATCTTGGGATATATAAACCCTAAGGCCAAATGTATTATTATTACTAATAATATGAAATTAGTAATTAAGTAATCAATTTTTTGAGGAAACAGAAAGACAAAATATTCTGTGTGCACACAGACACACAGACAAAATCCACACTGTCATACTACCAGGGCCGGCTCCAGCATTTCTGCCGCCCCAAGCAAAAAAAAAAGCTGTGATTGGCGGCGCAGGTCCTTTGCTCCTAGAGGGAGTGAGGGACCTGCCGCCCCTGAATTGCCGCAGGTGCCGCCCCTCTCCCTTGGCCGCCCCAAGCACCTGCTTGTTAAGCTGGTGCCTGGAGCCAGCCCTGCATACTACTGAAAGAGACTACTGAAAAATGGCATTTCTGCATTCCCTCTGACTGAGATAATTTCATTTCAGTGTAATTTTGTTTAATCAGACTTTTGATTAATTCATTTAATTAGTCACCATCAGGAGAGGGAACTTTAATGTGGATTGATTTTATGGAGTCTTTTGTTGCGCTGATTCAAGCATTATAGCTTGCTTTAAATGTAGTCTGAGGAGCTTAGTTACAGAAGTGGTAAGTGCGGTATAAATTGATAAATATTCTAATTATTAGCCATGAGACCAGGTTTCATCTCACGTATAGTAGTCAAGTATCAGGGGGTAGCCGTGTTAGTCTGTATCTACAAAAACAACAAGGAGGCTGGTGGCACCTTAAAGACTAACAGATTTATTTGGGCATAAGCTTTTGTGAGTAAAAACCTCACTTCTTCAGTGTATATCTAAAATAACTACAAGGACTTCAGATCAGAATCAGAGTTTAATCATGCTGATATGTCTTTATTTACGTAGTGAAAATGGGCTAGATCCTCACCTGGTGTAAATGGCTGTCGCTCCATTAAAATCTGGCCTGTTGAAATTACATCACTTTAAAACTAATGTAAGTAAGATCAAAATAATGTCCATAGGACCAAATTCACGGGTGAGTCTTACACCTTCTTCTGGTTCCTTCCCTATGTAAATAAACATGTAAATCTGGAATACTGCTGAGTTACTCTGGATTTACACTGGTGTAACTGAGATCAAAATTTGCCCCTGTGAGCAAATATGTTAATTAAGACAGAGCCATTTTTACTCAGTAATTCCTCAGAGCAGAACTGCTTAGTGAATAAAATGAATGTTATAATTTGAGCTGATTGAAATTTTTCAAACAGAAAGCTCATTGGAAAACAGCCCTTTGTGGAAAACTGGCAAACAACTGTTGATTTTTTTTTAATTGTTTTTTCACAATTTTTTCCACATTTTTATCCATGGCTTTACCCAAAATGTTATCAACACCATTATCAAAATTCAATTGATATTTTTTGAAATATGAAAAATGATCAGTTTCAAAGCCTGCTAAACAGGAACAACT
>NW_020695833.1:241-26389 GCF_002925995.2 Terrapene triunguis | reverse complement strand
TGTGGGCCCCTTACTGAATGAGGGAGGCAACCTAGTGACAGAGGATGGGGGAAAAGGGAGTTTGGAAGGGGCGAGGGGCCCTTGCCAGTTCTGTTTTCCCTTTATTCCCCTTAAAACCTAAAACTTCTTGCTTAAACAACCCTTTCAGCGGACAGGGGGCTGCAGACGGGAGTTTGACAGAGGGAGGCTTACGATGGTTAGGAAGACCCGCAACACCTGTGCCAGCACTGCTTCTGTCTCCTCCACCTGCACCTGTAGCCAGACAGAGCGCCTGAACATGGATGCTTCTACCCAGATCCTGGTGTGGTTTTGCAGAGACTGTAACTTGCAATTTCCACTTACTGATATCCAGGCTGGGGGGACCATCCAATGTGAAAGGTGCCTGCTGGTGGAATCTCTCAGGCAGCAGGTGGGAGAGCTATAGGAGGAGGTGGCTAGGTTGAGGAGCATCCGAATCCACGAGCAATTCCTGGACAGTGTCCATGTGGAGACAGCTGAGGTAGCTGTCCCAGGACACAGGACTGCTGATACACCACTGGTGGAGGAGGAGATGGCTCAGGGTGGACACTGGCAGATGGTTACTTCTGGCAGCAGGCAGTGCTCCACCCCTGCTCTGAACCCTCCCACCGTGGGAATAGGTAACCGTTATGCTCTTCTTGATACAGGAAAGAAGGCATCACCCCCTACAGTAAAGGAGGAGAAGCCTCGTACCCCTAAGGCTGGGAGGTTTGCTGCCACCACTGCGAATAGGAAACGTAGGGTAGTGGTGGTCGGAGACTCTCTGCTGAGGGGGACGGAGGCGCCCATCTGTCGCCCTGACATTTCATCTCGGGAGGTATGCTGCCTGCCGGGAGCCCATATCCGAGATGTTACAGAGGCATTGTTGAGGATTATCCAGCCCTCTGACTACTACCCCATGCTACTCATCCATGTGGGCACAAATGATACTGCGTGGTGTGACACTGAGCGGATCAAGAGTGACTACAGGGCTCTGGGAGTACGGGTGAAGGAGTTTGGAGCGCAGGTGGTATTCTCTTCTATTCTTCCTGTCAAAGGTAGGGGCCTGGCAGAGACAGATGCATCATGGAGGTGAATGCCTGGCTGCAAAGATGGTGTCACCAGGAGAGCTTTGGCTTCCTAGACCACGGGATGCTATTCAAGGAAGGACTGCTAGGCAGAGATGGCGTTCACCTTTCGAGGAGGGGAAAGACCCTATTTGGACACAGACTGGCTAACCTAGTGAGGAGGGCTTTAAACTAGGTTCGACAGGGACAGGTGAGCAAAGCCCACAGGTAAGTGGGGAACATGGAGACCTGGGAGATGGGTCAGAAATGAGAGGGAGTGTGGGCTATATTGGCAGAGAGAAAGGAGGGTCAGGACAAAACTGGGAGGAAAGATCAAACCAGTATCTTAGATGCCTATATACAAATGCGAGAAATATGGGTAATAAGCAGGAAGAACTGGAAGTGCTAATAAATAAATACAACTATGACATTGTTGGCATCACTGAAACTTGGTGGGATAATACACATGATTGGAATGTTGGTGTGGATGGATACAGCTTGCTCAGGAAGGATAGACGGGGAAAAAGGGAGGAGGTGTTGCCTTATATATTAAAAATGTACACACTTGGACTGAGGTAGAGATGGACATAGGAGATGGAAGTGTTGAGAGTCTCTGGGTTAGGCTAAAAGGGGTAAAAACAAGGGTGATGTCATGCTAGGAGTCTACTACAGGCCACCTAACCAGGTGGAAGAGGTGGATGAGGCTTTTTTTAAACAACTAACAAAATCATCCAAAGCCCAAGATTTGGTGGTGATGGGGGACTTCAACTATCCGGATATATGTTGGGAAAATAACACAGCGGGGCACAGACTATCCAACAAATTCTTGGACTGCATTGCAGACAACTTTTTATTTCAGAAGGTTGAAAAAGCTACTAGGGGGGAAGCTGTTCTGGACTTGATTTTAACAAATAGGGAGGAACTCGTTGAGAATTTGAAAGTAGAAGGCAGCTTGGGTGAAAGTGATCATGAAATCATAGAGTTTGCAATTCTAAGGAAGGGTAGAAGGGAGAACAGCAAAATAGAGACAATGGATTTCAGGAAGGCGGATTTTGGTAAGCTCAGAGAGCTGATAGGTAAGGTCCCATGGGAATCAAGACTGAGGGGAAAAACCACTGAGGAGAGTTGGCAGTTTTTCAAAGGGACACTATTAAGGGCCCAAAAGCAAGCTATTCCGCTGGTTAGGAAAGATAGAAAATGTGGCAAAAGACCACCTTGGATTAACCACGAGATCTTGCATGATCTGAAAAATAAAAAGGAGTCTCATAAAAAATGGAAACTAGGACAGATTACAAAGGATGAATATAGGCAAACAACAGGAATGCAGGGACAAGATTAGAAAGGCAAAGGCACAAAATGAGCTCAGACTAGCTACAGGAATAAAGTGAAACAAGAAGACTTTTTATCAATACATTAGAAGGAAGAGGAAGACCAAAGACAGGTTAGGCCCACTGCTTAGTGAAGAGGGAGAAACAGTAACAGGAAACTTGGAAATGGCAGAGATGCTTAATGACTTCTTTGTTTCGGTCTTCACCGAGAAGTCTGAAGGAATGCCTAACCTAGTGAATGCTAATGGGAAGGGGGTAGGTTTAGCAGATAAAATAAAAAAAGAACAAGTTAAAAATCACTTAGAAAAGTTAGATGCCTGCAAGTCACCAGGGCCTGATGAAATGCATCCTAGAATACTCAAGGAGCTAATAGAGGAGGTATCAGCCTCTAGCTATTATCTTTGGAAAATCATGGGAGACGGGAGAGATTCCAGAAGACTGAAAAAGGGCAAATATAGTGCCCATCTATAAAAAGGGGAATAAAAACAACCCAGGAAACTACAGACCAGTTAGTTTAACTTCTGTGCCAGGGAAGATAATGGAGCAAGTAATTAAGGAAATCATCTGCAAACACTTGGAAGGTGGTAAGGTGATAGGGAACAGCCAGCATGGATTTGTAAAGAACAAATCATGTCAGACCAATCTGATAGTTTTCTTCGATAGGATAACGAGTCTTGTGGATAAGGGAGAAGCTGTGGATGTGGTATACCTAGACTTTAGTAAGGCATTTGATACGGTCTCGCATGATATTCTTATCGATAAACTAGGCAAATACAATTTAGATGGGGCTACTATAAGGTGGGTGCATAACTGGCTGGATAACCATACTCAGAGAGTTGTTGTTAATGGTTCCCAATCCTGATGGAAAGGCATAATGAGTGGGGTTCCGCAGGGGGCTGTTTTGGGACCGGCTCTGTTCAATATCTTCATTAACTACTTAGATATTGGCATAGAAAGTACGCTTATTAAGTTTGCGGATGTTACCAAACTGGGAGGGATTGCAACTGCTTTGGAGGACAGGGTCATAATTCAAAATGATCTGGACAAATTGGAGAAATGGTCTGAGTTAAACAGAATGAAGTTTAACAAAGAAATGCAAAGTGCTCCACTTAGGAAGAAAAAAATCAGTTTCACACATACAGAATGGGAAGAGACTGTCTAGGAAGGAGTATGGCAGAAAGGGATCTAGGGGTTATAGTGGACCACAAGCTAAATATGAGTCAACAGTGTGATGCTGTTGCAAAAAAAGCAAACGTGATTCTGGGATGTATTAACAGGTGTGTTGTGAGCAAGACACGAGAAGTCATTCTTCCGCTCTACTCTGCTCTGGTTAGGCCTCAGCTGGAGTATTGTGTCCAGTTCTGGGCACCGCATTTCAAGAAAGATGTGGAGAAATTGGAAAGGGTCCAGAGAAGAGCAACAAGAATGATTAAAGGTCTTGAGAACATGACCTATGAAGGAAGGCTGAAAGAATTGGGTTTGTTTAGTTTGGAAAAGAGAAGACTGAGAGGGGACATGATAGCAGTTTTCAGGTATCTAAAAGGGTGTCATAAGGAGGAGGGAGAAAACTTGTTCACCTTAGCCTCTGAGGATAGAACAAGAAGCAATGGGCTTAAACTGCAGCAAGGGAGGTCTAGGTTGGACATTAGGAAAAAGTTCCTAACTGTCAGGGTGCTTAAACACTGGAATGGATTGCCTAGGGAGGTTGTGGAATCTCCATCTCTGGAGATATTTAAGAGTAGGTTAGATAAATGTCTATCAGGGATGGTCTAGACAGTATTTGGTCCTGCCATGTGGGCAGGGGACCGGACTCGATGACCTCTCGAGGTCCCTTCCAGTCCTAGAATCTATGAATCCGTCTCCTTTGAGCGATGGATCGCAGCTCCCGCTTCTTCTGTGCCCTGGAGAAAAAGAGGGGGGCTAAAAAGCATGTCACCTGCCTTCTGGCGGAGGACGGTGCCCCCCTCACGGATCCAGAGGAGATGCGTGGAAGGGCCAGGGCCTTCTACGCCAGCCTCTTCTCCCCGGACCCAACCGACGCCAAAGCCTGCAGGGTGCTCTGGACCAAACTCCCAACGGTCAGTGCGGGCGACCAAGACCGGCTGGATCTGCCTCTCTTTCTGGCCAAGCTCTCAGAAGCCCTCTGTCTCATGCCCACCAATAAATCCCCAGGCATGGACGGGCTGACCGTGGAGTTCTACTGCGTGTTCTGGGACGTCCTCGGCCCGGAACTCGTCACCGTCTGGGCCGAGTCCTTGCAAAGCAGGGTCCTCCCTCTCTCGTGCAGGCGAGCCATGCTCGCCTTATTGCCGAAGAAAGGGGACCTCTGCGACCTTCAAAACTGGTGTCCCATCTCGCTCCTCAGCATGGACTACAAGGTCATAGCAAAGGCCATCTTGCTGCAGCTGGGGTCCGTGCTGGCGGACGTGGTCCATCCCGACCAGACCTACACCATCCCGGGCCGGACCATCTTTGATAACCTGTATGTGGTCCGGGACTTCTTGGAGCTCGGGCGTAGGGATGGTCTGTCATTCGCCCTCCTGTCCCTGGACCAGGAGAAGGCGTTTGACAGGATGGGCCACGGGTATCTCCTGGGCACTCTGAAGGTGTTTGGCTTTGGGCCCCAGTTCATGGGCTCTCTCTAGATGCTGTGCACTGACGCGGAATGTCTGGTCAGGCTCAACTGGACTCTGACTGAGCCGGTCACCTTTGAGCGGGGAGTACGGCAGGGGTGACCCCTCTCAGGCCAGCTGTACGCTCTGGCAATCGAGCCCTTCCTCTGTCTCCTCCACCAGAGTCTGATGGGGATGGTGTTTCAGGAGTGGCTGGTCCTGTCGGCATATGCTGACAATGTGCTCCTCGTGGTCCAGGACCCAAGCGACCTGGTGCGGGTGGAGCCCCCTCTTCAACCAGCAAAAAGGGCCAGGGGAAACAAGAAGGGCAAAGGCCCCACCCAGAAGGCGAAACCTCCTGCGGCGAAGGCCACCCTCCCTGTTGCGGCCCTGACACGGCCCCTCCTGCCCCTGCCATCCCCTCTGCTCTGGGGGCCAGAGATTAAACACCCCCAGAGTTGGCAATGCCCAAGTGGCCACCGCCCCTCCATGTGCCACCACACCATCCACACCAACCACCGCCTCTGGTACCATCCCTGGCGGCTGGGATCCCTTCCCCTCGCTGACCAGAAGACACAGCGTCCATTGCCTCCTGGTGCCCACCTCGCCCCATGTTGAAACTTATGTGCGGGCACTGGCGTGGGTGATGGGGCCCACGGCCAATATGGCGGCCTCAAAAATGTACAGCAAAGTCGTGTTCTTTCTGGCATTGGAGGCTGCCACTCAGGAGGTGGTGGAGAAGGGCCTGGCGGAAACCACCAGGTTTGGAGACCTCCTGGACTATGACGGGGGGACTGGGTGAACCCTCGGGTGCTTGTTCAGTGCATGGGGCTCTCCACCTTTCTGTGCGTACTCCAGGAGGTGGGGGCGGTCTTATCGCCCACTTCTCTTGTTTTCCTGTGGCGGGCCCTGCGAGAGGGAGCTCCCTGCCCACCGCTCACCTGGGCCCTCCGGAACTTTTTATCAGGCCCCTGGTCTGCAAGCTCCCCCCGGCACCCACCCTTTTACAATCCTAGCCGGCTGCGTACCCTGCAGCTGGTCTGCTTTCAAACCACGCCCAGGGACCAACTGTTCATGCTCCAAACGTTGCATTTCCTCACCCTCATGTCCCGCCCTGACACCAAATGGTGGGACTACCTACCACCTGTGGAGGGTGAGAAGCCCTGGTGGGCCTGCCTCTATGCCACCATGGTCCCACTGCCCACCGGGGACATCAGTTGGCGGTTCCTTCACGGAGCTGTGAGCACGGGCGTGTATCTGGTGGTTCACCCCCATTCCCGAGGCCTGCCCCTTCTGTGGCGGGAGGGAGAACCTGGTGCACGCCTACCTTGAAAGCGCCAGGTTGCAGCCCCTATTCCGCCTCCTCCAGAACCTCTTGTTGAGGTTCTGGCTGCACTTTTCCCGGCACCTGTTCATTTTTGCACACCCTATTCATGGCCCCGCAAAGTCGTGAGACCTCCTCGTCAACCTCCTCCTGGCTCTGACCAAGGTCACCATCTACAACACCAGGAGGATGATGCTGGACGAAGGGGTGCTCTGCGACTGTGGGGCCTATTTCTGGTCTTCCCTAGTCTCACGCCTCCGGGCAGAGTTCCACTGGGCAGCATCCGCTGGCTCCCTAGACACCTTTGAGGAGCAGTGGGCACTGTCCGGGGTTCTCTGCTCAGTGTCCTCATCTGGATCCCTCATTTGGACCCTCTGGCCACCACTCCCGACCCTGTTTTTCATTAGTTGTCCCAAGTAATCATTTGGAACCAGGATCCAGTGGTCCCTCCCCCCAGCCTAGCGGGAGGGGCCTTTAGAAGTGGGTGGGTGCCAGGCCTTCCAATAAGAACAAACAAACAGAGCACATGGTATATTTCAGTCAAGCACACCACAAACAGATACACACACTACAGACAACAAACTTACCCTAAGGGTCACAATCACTCCTTCACCTGGAGAACTCCCTTGCAAAACTCCCCTGTTAGCCGCTCCTCTTCACTAGCTCCTCTGGTTGCTTAGGAACGGGCTTTTTAAAGCCCTGGTCTCCCTGAGTAGGCCTCATAATTGTTTTCCTTAAAGCCCCAGCTCCTGGAGTCAAGTGATGTATGATGATTTCAGCCTTCATTCTTAAAGAAAAATGAAGTTTCTAGCCCTTGTGGTTGTGGAGAAAGCGTCAAAATGTGACCCCCAGTGCACCTTAAAGGCTCAAAAAGCAGAATGTAAATTTAACAAAAAAAACCCCACCAAATCTATTATTTTTGCATAATCTCATTATTTTAAAGCCAATTTCATGATTTTTGGTGAGCCTGATTCATGATTTTTGAACACTTTGGGTTGGCAATACTATGAAAGTGACTTGAAAGTGTCAGTTTCACTCCTGTTTAAAGTCAGTTTCTGGTTTATTATTTGTAGTGGGGGTAACACCCCTAGAGCCTCAGGCAGGTGCAGTAGGATCCTAGTAGGATGTTTCCAAAAGTTAAATGATCTATTCAAGCTTGATGAACTGCAGACAAGTGATACAAAGCAATCTAGATTTGCTAGATTTGTTGTATTCAAGAGTTAGTAACAAAGTAAGAATATGCATTAAATTTTTAAGCCTAACCAGCGTCCCTTAAGTGAATTGACACAAGATGTCAGAACATGCTAGTATTAGAGCTGAGTGGGTCAAATATTCATTTAATTTTCTTCATATAGGAATAAAAAATTATCGGACAGCAGCACTGTATCTAAGTTATCAGCAAAAAACCAAGAATTTTCAGGTGCCCAGTTGCCTCTGGAATCATGGTTATATTTGCCCACCCCCCACCAAAATCTGAAATGGCCCCCCTGGATGAATGAAATCTATCAAACCAGGGCATAGGGAGAATACTACACTCTGAACATGCTCAAGAACACCCTTCAAGAGTGGGGATGGGGAAGATTTGAGGAACTGCTTCCTCTGACTGCAGAGATTGAGTGTTGCAGTGGGAGGTCCACTAAGGAAGGCAGAATCGGCAAAGGTTTCTTTCTTCCTTTTGTACTGGAAACTCAGTTTTCCAAGGCCATCCCACACTCTTTGCATGTCTACGAGGCACCTCTATCAGTTTCAGATGGCGTCAGACACCTGCTAGTAATGTAACGTGCTGGCTAGATCCTGCAACTAATACTGTTAACAGTACCTACTGCTGGGTGAAATTCATAACGTAAGAACATAAGAATGGCCATACTGGGTCAGACCAAAGGTCCATCTAGCCCAGTATCCTGTCTACCGACAGTGGCCAATGCCAGGTGCCCCAGAGGGAGTGAACCTAACAGGTAATGATCAAGTGATCTCTCTCCTGCCATCCATCTCCACCCTCTGACAAACAGAGGCTAGGGACACCATTCCTTACCCATCCTGGCTAATAGCCATTAATGGACTTAACCTCCATGAATTTATCCAGTTCTCTTTTAAACCCTGTTATAGTCCTAGCCTTCACAACCTCCTCAGGCAAGGAGTTCCACAAGTTGACTGTGCACTGTGTGAAGAAGAACTTCACCCCATCCCAAAGGGCTCAGGTGAGAGTTAACTGGTGCATAGGATCTGCGCCAGCTGTCTGCACAGAGGGGAATTTCAAGCTCCCATGAGTGGCCCCGATGACGTTAGTCCTCATGTGATTAAGTTCTATGCCACTCAGTAAGTATCTAAAGGATCAAGCATGTTGTATGTACATTGCCCTCTACCGGCTGGTACAAGTCCTGCTATGACTAACAGCCCTGTTCTGCAGCTCCAATGGCAGAGCTCAGTGGTTTTTTGAACAAAAAGGCATTGGACTCTATTCCTGCTGATAATCATAGTGCCCACAATATGGATTTATTACCTCCACAATAAGTCACTTTTATTCTTTGCTTCGAGGGATACCCCTCCAATGATTTGTTTCCATTTCTGTCTTTTTCCAACCTCTGATTCCACCTTTCCATTCACTGTCTGCACTGATTCCCCTGGTGTTGTCCTGCCTTATTTTCTATTCTGAACAGGCCCCTTCACTAACCACCTGGTTTGCTGCTGCGAACATGCTGACAACAGTAACAATTTTTTTCCCTTCCAAGTATATGAAATGGAGGACTCCAAAAGAGAGGGAGAGAGAACTGATGTGAGCAATCCAGGAAATGTTTTCACAGTCCTGTCATGTAAGGATCCAAGAAACGAGACTGCTGGTACTACATCAGCTAATGAGGATTTCCTGCAGGGTTTAGCAATAATTTTAAATGGCTTCGGAAGAGTCCCCCCTTGTGCTGTTTTAGAAACACACTGGGCTTGCTAAGCACCTGGAAATAGAGCATGACAAAGCACTATTTGGATGGCCAACACTGGACCTGTCTTTCTCAGGCCTGTCGATTTGGCCCAAAAAGTCTGGAAGCATCAGCCACTACGGGAGAAAAAAGAAGAACTAAATTATCTCTGGAAGGCGAGAGGAGAAGGAAGATCTTGAACATACACAACATACTCCAGTAAAGACAAAGTTACCTGTTTTCAAGACAAGTTAGTGGAACTGGGGGGAGGGAGACCAAGTGAAATTCAGCAGGGAGAAGAATGAACAGGCTGCACCATCAATTTCTCATGAAGTTGGTGTCCAGTAATGAAGCTGCATTCAACAGGCTGTTCAATGCACAAAGACTGTTCTGATCTCCACCATCGTGGTGTATCTCCAGTAGAACTACTTCAGATGTAGAACAGTGTGACAGCAGAATTAGGCCGTGCATGTGCGCGACAATGGGCTTAATAGTTCTTCGGGGGCAGCCGGGGGGAGGGAGAAAAGATCAGCAGCGCAGGCTGGGTTTTTATTTACATTCAACAGTTGAGAAAATAGAAAGATTAAATGTACAATCATATGGGGGTATCATTCTAGTAATCTAGACAGACAGACATGAATTGGTTTTGTAAGCAGCAGGCAGATCTCTATTTGCTCTGTTCATTGGGGACCCTGAACTCCAACAGACAAGATATGCCAGGATTCAGACAGTGAAATAAGCAATATTGAGATCTACTGGTGAAATTGCAAACTAGCATTGTTACAAGCTAAACACAAGCTAGCCACTTAAGTATCAGCACACAGACTAAAGTTGCTATTGAAAGCTATGAACACAGATGTGAAGAACATAAGCGACCATAATGGGTCAGACCAAAGGTCCATCTAGCCCAGTATCCTGTCTACCGACAGTGGCCAATGCCAGGTGCCCCAGAGGGAATGAACAGAACAGGTAATCATCAAGTGATCCATCCCATTGCCCATTCCCAGCTTCTGGCAAACAGAGGCTAGGGACATCATCCTTGCCCATCCCAGTTAATAGCCATTGATGGAACGGTCCTCCATGAACTTATCAAGTTTTTTTGAACCCGGTTATAGCCTTGGCCTTCACAAAATCCTCTGACAAAGAGTTCCACAGGTTGACAGTGTGTTGTGTGATAAAACACGTTCTTTTCTTTGTTTTAAACCTGTTGCCTATTAATTTCAGTTGATGACCCATAGTTCTTGTGTTATGAGAAGTAGTAAATAACACCTCCTTATTGACTTTCTCCACACCAGTCATGATTTTATAGACCTCTACCATATCCCCCCTCAGTCGTCTCTTTTCCAAGCTGAAAAGTCCCAGTCTTATTAATCTCTCCTCATACGGAAGCCATTCCATACCCCTAATCATTTTTGTTGCCCTTTTCTGAACTTTTTCCAATTCCAATATATCTTTTTTGAGATGGGGCGACCACATCTGCACGCAGTATTCAAGATGTGGGCGTACCATGGATTTATATAGATACTATGATATTTTCTGTCTTATTATCTATCCCTTTCCTAATGATTCCCAACATTCTGTTTGCTTTTTTGACTGCCGCTGCGCATTGAGTGGATGTTTTCAGAGAACTATCCACAATGACTCCAAGCTCTCTCTCTTGAGTGGTAACAGCTAATTTAGACCCCATCATTTTATATTTATCGTTGGGATTATGTTTTCCAATGGGCATTACTTTGCATTTATCAACATTGAATGTTGTCCATTTGTTTTACGGGGGATGGGGAGCGACCGGGAAGTTTCTGGAGAGGGAATAGAGGTTCTAGCTAATTACCAACCAGGTGGTCTGGGAATGAGATAGTCTATTTTATGAAAGGTTCCACTGTATAACTTCACGAGGTGTGAAACTCACCCCCTTGCATTGGGCCAACACACGTAGGTCCCACTGCTGCCCTAGTGTTTAACTGCAGGTATGAAATACAATCAGGAGCAATTAAAGGTGAATGGGGAGAAGAACCTTGTGTTACCCCTTGGTCCCAACAGTCTTTGTGTGTCTGCGGAGTTTACCAACTCCAATGCCAATTACAATCAAGGTCTGATTTTATTATTCCCATTAGCATCCCTGACAGACATGGGTCTAGACTAACCTTAAATAAAGCCTGTTTCACAGCCTTCCTTAACTCTCACCACCTCTATTGCGGTTTCCTTTATATTTATTCTTTGGAGTATGGCAGTGCCTATAGGTCAAGGCCCCATTGTACAAACAGTTCATGCCCCAAAGAGCTTACAAATTGAAGTAGTTTTGCTTTGTCTATCAATAGTTTCATCATGCAGTGTTGTTGCACATGTCAGTCCCAGGATATTAAAAGGACAAGGTGGGTGAAGGAATATGTTTGGTCCAATAAAAGGTATTATCTCCCCCACCTTGTGTCTCTAATAGTTTCATCAATAAGCTGCACCTTTTACATAGGTCTTTTCATCCAGAGATCTCAAAATCCTTTACATCGGGAGATCTCAGTGCTCTACAATGGAGTTAAGTATCATTATCCCCATTTTACAGATGGGTAAACAGAGGCACAGAGGGGGGAAATGGCTTGCCCTATTCAGGGTTACCATATTTCAGGTTCCCAGAAAGAGGACACTGCCTGAGAGAAGCGGCACTGGGGGAGGGGGAATTGGAGGAGGGATACAGTTGGGGGTGCTGGAACTGACTGGAGGGGGGGGGGTCACTCCCTGTCACAGTGGCAGGGCAGCTGGCACAAGCCCAGGATGCAGTGACAGCCGTCAGTCAGCAGCTCCCTGTGGGACCCTCTGCCCAGGACTGGGATCCAGGTGCCTGGATGGGCAGGATCCGGTAGCTGTGGCTTGCAGGGGATGGACCAATTGGGAAATGGACCAATCAGAGCCCTTTCTGAGATGCAGCTTGTCTGCTCTGCAAAACGCTAGACCTTTCCCGTTATTTTTAAAATCCGCCCACCAGACAGTGACAGAAGGCTCAGAAAAGAGGCTATGACCGGGAAAACCTGGATGTATGGTAACCCTAGTCCCTTAGGTCATGCAGCAGGCCAGGGGCAGAGTTAGGCATAGAACTAGGTCTCTTGACTTGCAGTCCTGTTCCCTACCCACGAGACCGCACTGAAAGCAAGTTGCCATCGGGTATGTTCAGTATTACTCCAGTTGGTAGCCAGTTCTGATCTCCTGCTCCTCAAGAGGCGTGTATGAATCATTCATATCAGTGACGTAGGGACAGCAGGAGGCAGGGTGGCTGAATGCGTTATTGAATCAGATTTGGTTGACAACCCTGAATCGTTTGTAACTCCCATCGAAGGAAGGGCCCCAGCTGCACAATTCACCTCTGATTTGTAATCCGCCCTGCTCCCTTCTGTTTTGTAATCGAAACTGAGCAGTGCTCTACACGTGTGACCTGCAGCAATGGAAATGGGGGGGGGGGGGAGAGGGGAGAAATACTGTGGGTTTGCTAAACATGTGAATTAAAGGCAGACTCTTGGGCAGTCAAGAGCAGGCAAATACATTTCACAGGCTGTTTACTCACAAATTGCATCCAATCTCTGAGCTACAGGAGTACAAACCTCAAGTTAAAAAGGATTTAAGAAACTGAGAAAGGAGAAGGCCCTGAATTTACATTGTACATCTGCTGTTGCTGTAGATTCTAAAAGAGACAAGAATTGAGAGATGGGAAAGCTAAATTCACTGCAAAAAAAAGGATCATTGCTGGGACCCTCCATCCACCTTTCAACATGTCTGATGTACCAGCCCAAACTAGTGGCACTGTGAGGACAATGGAACAGCAGATACCCAATAATTCCCTTCCATAACCCCGTGGGGTTAACAGTTCATGCTAAATTTCCTTGTATATTATACAGTTAAAAATAAAGGTCCGAAACCTTGAAAAAATCTCTCCGAATGCACTGCTTCTGGGAACTGAACCAAGGACTGTAGGCAGAGGTGAAAGTAAGCCTGTACCGTATGGTACAGTGTACTGGTAAGAAAAGCCGACCATACCTGCAGGGCCGCTGATGTCAGTGGAGATACATAGAATCATAGAAATGTCAGGCTGGAAGGGACCGTGAGAGGGCAAGTCCAGCCCCTGAGCTGAGGCTGGACCATGTAAACCTAGACCATCCCTGGCAGGTGTTTGTCCAACCTGTTAAAAGCCTCCAGTGACGGGGATTCCATAACCCCCTTTAAGTAGAGCTTAACTCCCGTTATAGTTAGGAAGTTTTTGCTAATATCTAACCTAAATCTCCCTTGCTGCAGATAAAGCCCATTACTTCTTGTCCTCCCTTCAGTGGACATGGAGAACAATTGATCCCTGTCCTCTTTACAGCAGCCATTAAGAGCTGAAGACCTGTCATGTCCCCCCTCAGTCCTTTTCGCAAGACGAAATATGCACAGGTTTAATCTTTCCTCATAGGTCTGGTTTTCTAAACATTTTATCATTGTTTTTGCTCTCCTCCGGACTCTTTCCAGTTCCCCCATATCTTTCCTAAGTGTGTGTGACATTCTGTACCTTGGGGGAACACCCTGAACTCCCATGTTCATCCTTATAATAGGATTGTGTGGTATCCAATGCAAAGTTTGTCATGTCGGGTGTCTTTGGGAGGCTCATGATGCACTGAGCATTGTTATAGTAATTGTAATTTCATGTATATAGTTATGAGGCTGAAAATGTGTCCTCATGGCTTAAAACAAGCCCAGGCGAAACTCTCCAGGAACAGAGGGGCAGTTCACACCTCATCAGGGCATGTATGGGACAAACCCAGCCCAGCCTCACAGGAACAAAGGACACTGACCTAGGCAGCACCAAAGGATCCATTGGACTCTCGACTGAGTCACCCCACTTCCCTTGGACAGTTTGGGACTGCAATGAGGTGATTCTCACCTGACAGTGAAGGCAGGGGGGTGCAAAGCCAAGAGGGAAGAAAGAACATAAGAGGGAAAGACGTTTGCCATACTCTTCCTCTCTTCCACCTCCATCTACATTCATCACTACCAAGCCACTGAAGCGCTGATCAAAGGGGAATGCCTGGCTGAAGGGCAACCAGCCAGCCTGTGGTGAGAAGCATCTAAGTTTGTAAGGGCACTGAAAGTGTTAAGATCAGCTTAGAATGCGTTTTGCTTTTATTTCATTTGATCAAATTCGACTTCTTGTGCTTTGACTTATAATCACTTAAAATCTATCTTTGTAGTTAATAAATCTGTTTGTTTATTCTACCTGGAGCAGTGTGTTTGGTTTGAAGAGTGTCAGACTCCCCTTGGGATAACAAGCCTCGTGCATATCAATTTCTTTGTTAAATTGACAAACTCATATAAGCTTGCAGCATCCAGCAGGCATAACTGGACACTGCAAGACAGAGGTTCCTAGGGTTGTGTCTGGGACTGGAGATATTGGCTAGTGTCATTCGGTTGTACAATCCAAGCAGTTTACATGCCAGAGGCTGTGCGTGAACAGCCCAGGAGTGGGGGTTCTCACAGCAGAGCAGGGTAAGGCTGGCTCCCAGAGTCAAGGATTGGAGTGACCTAGCAGATCACTGGTCCAGATAACACCAGAGGGGAATGTCACAGTGTGATGGCCAAAATTGGACACAATATTCCAGCTGGAATCTCACCAGTGCTGAGTAGAAAGGAACACTTACTTCCTGTGTTTTAGATATGATGCTCCTGTTAATACAACCCCAGAATGATATTAGCCTTTTTTGAGGCTGTACTACATTGTTTATTCATTCACTCTGTAATCCACCATAGCCCCCAGATCCTTTTCTGCTTTAATACCACCTAGCTAGCTATTCCCCATTTCGTAGCTATGCATTTGGTTTTTCCTTCCTAAGTGAAGTACCTGGACTTGTCTTTATTGAATTTCATCTTGTTGATTTCAGACCAATTATCCAATGTGTCAAGGTCATTTTTAATTCTAATCCTGTTTGCCAAAGTGCTTGCAACCCCTTCCATCTTAGGGTCATCTGCAAATTTTATAAGCATGCTCTCCACTACAAGTCATTAATGAAAATATTGACTAGTAGCAGACCCAGGAATGACCCCTGCAGGACTCCACTAGATACATCCCCCACAGTTTGAAAGCAAACCATTGAGAACTATTCTCCGAGTACCATTTTTCAACCAGTTGGGCACCCATTTTATAGCAATTTCATCTAGATTACATTTCCCTAGTTTGCTTATGAGAATGTCATGTGGGACCATATCAAAAGCCTTACTAAAAATAAAGCTATATCAAATCTACTGCTACCCCCCATCCACTAGTGTTGTAAAACCATTTTAAAATAAGAGGAAAATCAGGCTAGAAGACTGTCACTGGGAGATGGACACCTTTAGTATTGTTAAAACAGTATTAGAAGTCTAAGAATGTGTTTAGACTTTCTGAACTGCTTGTAAGTTGCTGCCTGCATTGATCTCACTTATATCTGTATCCCACATTATAACATAATATGTAAGTGTTTGCACTGTAATCTTCTGTAACTGTAAATCGTCAGACAGAAGAGACAGTAACTGGTGAGAAATGTTCGTCTGGTGTTAATGGGCCTTCTTTGTTGGGCAGGAGGTAACACCTTCTGTTGAAGACTAACTATTGTGGAACAGAGAACAAAAAAATGATTGCTTCCCCCACTCCCCACTGAAGAGGAGATCTGAAAATGAATCCTTCCCATCAGCTGAACTGGCAGCTCAGAGGAGGGGGAAGGGAATAAAAATCCCTGACAAGGGGAAACTCTCTTTATGCTGCTTGGACTCCTCAGGCAGGGATTACTAGGCATAAGCAAAAGATCCCCAGTGGTTAATGTGGGTTAGTCCTAAGGGACATATTCAGCTTGCTTATTATAGATGCTTATATTACCTTTCAAAACTTAAGACTAACTTATTCATGTGTGTATGTTTACCTGCTTTAATCTCAAACAAAAAATCTCATATTGCCTTTTCCTAGTTAAAACTTTAGATAGTTTATTATAGGATTGGTTACAAGCATTGCCTTTGATGTCAGATCTAAAGTGCAATTGACCAGGGGTAAGTGACTGGTCCTTTGGGACTGGGAGTAACCTGAATATTGTCGTGATTTTTGGTGTAAGGGACCATCTATCACAAAGGCAGGCTTACCTAGGTGGTGAGATAGATCAGAGTACCCCAGAGGACTAGGGTTATTCTGTTACAGTGCCAGAGAAGTTTACTAGAATCTCAACTAACATTAAAAGAAAACATTTCTAGCCTCCTGGTAACAAAGGAAAGCCTAAAAAATGATCCATAAAGGTTCAAAAGCCCAAAAGCACATAAAGAACCAAAATGTATGTTTTATAACACATATTAAGCCAATCTCATTATTTTGGGGGGGCCAGTTCAAGGTGTTTGAACACTCGGGGCTGGCAATACAGCTGACTGTTTGTGCCTTTGAAAGTCTCCCCTAGCTGCCAAATACCACCTGGGATTTACATGATCATGTCAGGGCTTCAGACCATGCCAACAGCCCCCAGGCCCCTGTGCTGAGCCAGGGTCCTGGCTTCTCTTCCCTTTCTGGAAGCACGGCCATAAGGCAAGCATAAATTATGCAAGGAAACTAAATGTGAAACATCATCCTAAGCAGGAACAGCTCTCCTGCTCCGTGCTGTATATATTGGTGTTTATTTTATTGTCATTTATTATAAATGCCTGTCCCAAATTCCAGGCACTTCTTCTACATTATTCATACATAGACAATCCATAGAAAATTCTAGAAGGCTCAATTGCTACTTAACACCATGAATAAAATCTTCCCTTCCCTGCCCCATCACACCCCAATGGGCCACTGGATAGGGGACGGACTTACATATGTGCTTAAATGCTTGCTGCATTGCGGCCTTGCAGCAGTCATTTCCGGCTGCCACGCGATGCTCTATCTGCCCTCCGTGCCAAGTTCCTTGCCTGCCATCCCTGTGGGATTCAAGTTGCACCTCAGTGATGAGCGTGATACAGATATACTCAGAGTATAATACCTGGATCGATGGGTGGCATTATGATGACAGACATCCATGCGGAAAAAAACAGAGGACCAGAGCTGCAGCCTGTATAAAGCAGCAGTGAATCTGGTCCAAACAATTCAAAGTTAAGTCCTTCCACACCGTCTGGATTCTGGCTGTGGACATAGTGGCAGCAGAAGTGCAGCAAACATTCCACTGTGCAATCACCCTCCCAGGGAAACTTGTTAGCTGTGGTGTTTCTTTATTTCCCATTTAAGTAACTTGTTCTGTCAGTTTCTGGCTGGAAATTGCCCTCTCCTCCTGCTTTCGTAATTTGCATTTGAATGTACGTTTTCATCAATTGCCAGGGATTGCATTTTCAACCTTGCAGTTCACCTCTCTGATGCTGCAGTCCTGCCTTTCAGTCTGCCAAGCCCCAACGGCAGGACGCAATGCATGACAAAGACCCAACACGAGAGGGACCAAAACAATTATTCATGCAGGAAACTTTAAATGTTGCGAGATCTTTCCACAAAAGGAAGGAACTCCATAAACCTCTGTTCCACGTATGACACTAGCACCTGGTGCCAGCTCATGCCAAGGCCCCTAGACCTCACTGTACACTGATCACTACATAGCTGGAAACTAGTCTGGCTCCCCTGTGTTAGTATTGATAACGTAGGTATTAGATTCAGGGAGATGTGTTTAGTGTTTGGACTTTATGGAATAATTAAGGTGCTGCCTGCATTAATCTCACTTAATTACCTTATAACATGGGATCTAGATATTATACATGTTTGCTTTGTAACTATAAAAGTGTTTGCTATGAAACTGGAAACCCCCATAGTCAGGAGAGAAGCATTACCGAGGGTGAAATACTAGTTTACCACAAGAGGTGTCATCTCCTGCCCAACAAAAGAAGGCCCACAAACAGCAGAGGAACCATTGTGGAACATCAGTGGACAAAAGACTTTACTGATTGCTCCGCCCACACCCAGAAAGAGGGGATGTGCACAAACCCTCGTCCCATCAGTTTGAACTCTGGGGGAAGGGAATCCCTGAGCAGAAAGAACTGTATCACTATCCTGCTTGGAATGTGGAAAGGGCAATATTTCTAAGCATAAGCAAGGGATCCCTCAACTGCTTAGCCTTAAAGGACATGAAGCTGCTGTAATGTGCAAGCTCTATTACTTTTTGAAACCTAAGACTAACTCATTTGTGTGTGTGTACGCTTACCTACTTTAACCTTGTAAATATCTTTATTTTCCTTTTCCTATTTAATAAATCTTTAGTTAGTTTATTACAGGATTAACTACAAGCCAGATAAGTAACTGGCCCTTTGGGACTGGGAGTAACATGAATATGGTTATCATTTTTGGTGTAAGGGCCCATCTATCACAAAGGCAAGCTTGCTTGGGTGGCAAGATAGACCGGAGCGTCTAAGGGGACTGTGACTCCATGGTAAGGTTATTGTAGTGCTTGAGGAGTTCACACTTGATCCGTCCTTGGTGGAATCTAAGTATGGAACACAACCAGTTTGGGGTTTGGCATCCACATTCATGAGCCACTCCAGACAGCTTGACATGGTTCTGCATTTCTGACGTGAAAAGTTTCCAACAAGAAAAAGTGAAGGGGCGTCAAATGTGTGTACAATACAGGCAATTTGGGGACTAAGATGCGTCATGTCCCTTGTAATGAGAGGTCTGGGTATAATAATTGGGCTAAATGCAATGAACCCAATTCATTCCTGGTGTTGCTGCACTGACATCAGTGGAGTTTTGACTGAGATCAATTAACTTTTAGACTGGAGAATGGCATATTCCCCATATGAAAGAGTGATGAAAATAACAAAGGCTTTTTCTGTCCAGCACGTTCAATGCTGCTGTTTTCTTCACTTTTGTAAATGCTTGTACATCAACTCCAAAGAGCAAAGTCATTAGCAGCTGCTGCAGCATCCAGCACTTTTATTTTATGTCTGAGACAACAAGGATCCAAATTCTGCTCTCAGGGATGCTGATGTAAATGCAGAGTTATTCCAATAGGGTCATGCCAGATTTACACTGGTGTAAACCAACATCTGAATTTAGCCCAAGGCATCCAGCTGAAATATACGCCAGCCTCTTTGGCTTTGCCAGAAAGGATTTTTTGTATTATTTTCTTGACTGCCTAGCAGATAAAGGAGAAGTACATTAAAAATGGAGACATAAGAATTTTGCACAGCTGGTACATTTAAATGTAATCTTCTAGGCCATAAATCAAAGTTTAATCTGACAAAAGGTACAACTCAATTCCTCATCAATCCGCCTTCCTAGGTTACACATGAATATAAAGGGCCCCTTGATTTACTCGGGCTGTGAGAAGCTGAACTGTGTTCTTTTAATAGCTGATTCTTTTATCCATCAATTCCCCATTCCCAATGTCTGTTCCCAAGCAGATGATTAGAATTTATTGAGATCTCTACTTCACCGCAAAACAGACCCATTTCCCATGACAGTTCTAACAGTGGTTTTTATCGAGTGAAATACAAATATTTATCAGCCCAAAAATATATAGACTTCACACTTCAGACAATAAGACATGGCCACTTTGAGTCTTTTCATGCCTTTGATGCTTACATAACAGCACCAGCTTCTCTGATAAACTGAAAGCAATAGTCCTCTCCCTAACTTGATTGTACTTTTTCTGGAGAAGGGGCCCACCATAATTGGGAGTTAGGTCAAATTCCCAGGCCCCACAGATATTTTGCCCCAAAGAATATTTTGTAGCAGAACAAAGGCAGAATTAAACTAGTCCACCTGCAAAGTTTGATAGCACCCAGAGCAGCTCTAATTAGAGCAGAGGAGTGGGAGTTTAGGACTGGAAATAAGGTGCAAATTACCCTCCCTGTTAAAAATTAAGCACTGGAACAATTTACCAAAGGTTGTGGCAGATTCTCCATCACTGGCCATTTTTAAATCAAGCCTGGCCTTTTAAAGACCTGCATCTGAAGAAGTGAGGTTCTTACCCACGAAAGCTTATGTTCCCTATACTTCTGTTAGTCTTAAAGGTGCCACAGGACCCTCTGTTGCTTTTTAAAGAGATGTAATTAGTTCATCAAGAATTCTGTTGGGGCAGGTCTCTGGCCTGTTCTATACAGGTGGGCAGACTAGATTATCACAGTGGTCCCTTCTGGCCTTGGAATCTATGACTACCCTGCAGTGAAATCAACGGGACTATTCATGTAGCAAGGTACCGTTCGGATATAGATATTCAGGCCTGTCTGCAAAGGCCTATACTTTAAGAATTTAGGTGTATTCTTAGCACTTAGCTAGTTATAGAGGTATAAGAGAAAGAATCAAAATCACTGTCTGCCGGTGTATGGGCCTTCTCTTACGTTGCCTCTGCTGCTTAGCCTAAGAACAGGGCCTCAGACTGTCAGCCATAAGCTGGGAAGCAAACGGTCACATCCTCACATTCCAAACTAGTCACATTGAAATAAGGCAATCTGGGGCTGTTAGAAAGGAGATCCGATCCATCACCTCCAGAGGGAAGAGCCTAGAAGATGTAAAAGGAAACTTAGTTTGATGGCATCTTGTCCGGCAAAAACTCACTTATCAATAGCTGGGATGTGAAATCCTCATTTCTGTATTGTTCTATCACTGGAGGCTCCACTTCCCTATTGTTTGTCTGTATAATCTCTGTCTGGTTCTGTGATTGTTTCTGTCTGCTGTATAATTAATTTTGTTGGCTGTAAACCAATTAAGGTGGTGGGATATAATTGGTTAAATAATTATGTTACAATGTGTTTGGATTGGTTAGTTAAATTTCAGTAAAATGATTGGTTAAGGTACTGTTGACGTCACCAGGCATCACCATCACCCCAGGTGACTCAGGAGGGTGGAAAATCACAAGTGTCAATGAAGCCTTCCTGCACTAGGCCTGAACCAAACTCCTTCCATGTTTAAACTCTAATCGACCTCAAAAGCCAGGTGCAAGTGAAATGTGTAAGCAGCTTGATATCAGTGGTAAACCCCCCTTTGCAGTATAATGAGGCCTGCATACCTCTGGCCGAAGGAAAGATAATAAATCAAAGGAACGGGACAAGATAGTAGTTCAAGAAGTTACTAACGAGCTGAACTTATAGCTGCCAACATAAACTAACTGCTTAAATGTAATTGCTATTTGCTTAGTAATTGTTACCAGGGATGGGAGGGGTAGAGAGAGAGAGGAATGGGGGGGAGGGAAGGAAGGGGTAGCGGGGGAAGGGGGGGTAAGGCTTGACTGTAAAGGTATAAAGGAAAAAAAACTGTTTCTGTTACTGTGCTTGATTTGAGACGTGCCAGTCTCCTTGCACCGCTTTGAGATCTCAAATAAACTTTGTTTGCTTCTCCACCTGGTGTGTTTATTGGCGCGAAGCACGCCAGGCAACGAACCCCTGTTGCTTTGCCTCGGGCACCTCTGTGCCAGCAACAGTACAGCTAAGCAGAACTCAAGTTTTACTATATAGTCTGCAGTTAATCAGGAAGTAAAGGGGGGAATGGGAACAGGGAATGGGGGTGGGGGAATTGGAATCCTGTTTTGCTGGGGAGGGGGCGGAAATGGGAACAGGGACACAGGCAAGGCTCTGTGGTGTCAGAGCTGGGAAGGGGGACACTGAGGAAGGAAACTGGAATCATGCTTGCTGGAAGTTCTCCCCAATAAACATTGAATTGTTTGCACCTTTGGACTTTGGCTATTGTTGCTCTCTGTTCATGCGAGAAGGACCAGGGAAGTGAGCGGGTGAAGGAATAACTCTCTACCAGGTACTACTCACTAGGAGTAAAGATAGCAGAATCATTCCTATAACCTTGATGTGCCTCAATGATCTATCCATAAAGGACTGATCCTGTAACAGGTATGCCCAAATTAAAGGCTGGGGAGCACTGGATAGGCTCCACAGATACAGCTGCCAAGTTGCATTAAAACAAATACATTAAATATTTTCCCAATGTTACTTTTCTACATAAGCAAATGCTGTAGTTGTGCTATGGATGTAACGTAATCATAAATGGGTGTTTCTCATAGACTTAACCAGAAGGGACCATTATGGTCATCTAGTCTGACCTCCTGCACAACGCAGGCCACAGAATCTCACCCACCCACTCCTGTAACAAACCCCTAACCTATGTCTGAGTTATTGAAGTCCTCAAATCGTGGTTTAAGGACCTCTTTGGCTCCTCGTTCCCAGCCCTAAGACGGGGCCCACGCTCTGACATTTCAGAAAACTCTGCTGTAACATAACGGGATCCTCAAAGCAACCAGACAAATTAGCGGTCAGCAACTTGCCGTTTGCTATTAGAGGACAATCTACTGGGTAAGGTGCAAGACTTAATTCAGCAAAGTCCCATGGCCCATGTTGTGCAGGAGGTCAGACCAGAGGATCACAGTGGTCCATTGTAACTTTATAAAACTATGTATCTATGAAGACTTGGCATCAGGAAATCTAGTCATGAAAGAAGAAATCCTTGGCCTGATTCTTCACCATCTTCCACCCTGTGTGTTACCTTAACCTTTGACTCCGCTTCCCGCTGTGTAAAACCTACTAACTCCTCAGAAGTGCTGGGATGCTTCTTTGTGAATGTTTGTGAATCACCAAGGTCTTAAATTAAATATAAATGCAAATTATGAATAATTTCATAATCCTTGGTGAGGAAAATGTAATATGCCAATGGCTTATGATTGTCTTTCCACCTTTCATCTCCACGCGTCCCTCAGTCTCTCTGCAATTTGTTCTCCTAGTTCTTGCCCGTACACCCTACCTCCCTCTTTCTGGACTCTTCCTCCCTTCCAACCTTTCTTCCCTTCCTCATCAGCATGCTGCGAGTCAGAAGCGCTGAACCACTTCCCCTGCACTTCCTGCTGTGCATGAAATTGACATAGGGTCCCCTGATCCCCATCCATTTCACTCCCAACAGGGGCCACGGCAGGTGAAGCGCTTTGATGCGAGAGCACAGGACAGCCGTCAGAAAGAGGTAAGTGCGCTCGTGACTCCATTACGAGTCCCCCCAGGACCCATCCACTCTAAGATCCGTCGCATTAAGCCATGATTTCGTTTACGCAGCATTTACAGTTCTCATTTAGATGAGTTAACTCTCATTTAACTCTCCCCCGCAGCTCCAAATGCGTGCACACTTAATGGACTCTCTACAAAACCATCTGGTGCAAACTGACATTTAAACTGTGACAGAGCTGGGCAGCGTAGGGTGAATGATGGTCATGGATTCAAGAGCAGCAGAAACCCAGAGGAAAGGTGCGTTAGGGGCGCTACAAATAGCGCCGTGCATGTCGCAAGAGGACCCTGCATTACCAAAGGTTCTGTTCTTCGGTGGTCACATTGAACTAACATCCCTACACATTTGAGACCCTGGCCTGAATTCCTCCTCTTTGCAAAGCAGGTTCTAATGGGCGGAAGTTGTTTAATCAGCACTAACAGCTGCTGCATTTTGCCTTCAGGCTCACTGTACTCCCAGTGTTTAACTCATTCAATTATAGTCTATATTCCATCCCAAGTGCTTCATGCCTCAGACAGGGGGCCCTGCTCTCCACAGCCTTGCATGTGATGTGATTATCGGTGCATGTACCCAGAGGGAAAGGGAAACTGTACTGTTCTGCTCTGGCAGTATTTAACCCATGTGGCACAGGGCAAAGGACTCCATGGGGTGCCATGCAGTGGAGGTGACCACACAGGGTGCAAGGCAGGGGACTGTCAAGCCAAGCGTTATTTCTTTCATGATGGGACTTGCCCATTTTTTCCTCCTGGAGTTCCCGAATGCTGGGAGGAAACCAGCTCACTGTTCTGGCCCCCATATGCCATCAAAGTCCTTTGCTGCATGCCTCTGTGCAGCAGATGTGCTGGCGTGGACCTGGACGCAGGAGGCCACAATGCCATGAGGATGCTAGGCTGCTTCCAACTGTGGGAGGCTGCCATAAATGACAACAGCTCCTGGCTGCTCTAGTTGATTCTGGAGATTACTCTGGAGCTGCCCAGAACCCTGAAGGTACAGATGGTTTAAACCCACCTTCATCCCACTTCCCAGCCTGCACATCCTAGAGATGGCAGCACAGAATCTTAGCCTATATCTCTCCTCCTTACTATCTAAAGCCGACTAAATCAAGACAGCAGCACAACACCCCTCAGGAGCCTCTGACAGGTCTGGCTTGGGAGCAGAGCTGGGCAATACCACAAAACATTATGTATGAATATTTTTTTCAACACCCCAACAACTACCCTTTGAGATTGAGATGATCCCCCTCTGAAGAAGTTAACACAAGCTCTTGGGAGGAGTAGGTGAGTTTGTTTGTCTGATTCTTCTTTTGGCTGGCTTAAAGTTTACACAGGGGTCTGTTGGGGATTGTGGACTGTGTGGGAGTGGAGGACAGAGGCCTACGAGCTGCTCACTGAGAAGGCAATAGCAAGGGCTCTAGCCTCCTGTCCTTTGATCCTTGATCACACTTTTGGTGATCCTTGTGATCACCCTTCCCCTGTGTGATTAACGAGGGGCATGGCTGACCTAGGAGAGAAGAGCTTTAAAGCCAGATGCTAAGAGACTAAGAGGGAGAGTTTGTAGGACAGAGAAAGAATTAAATAAGCAAGGTTCAGAAAGGCCTCATGGCCCATGCCAGCACTGTTCCTGGCTCCTCCACTTGAGTCCAGACAGAGAACCTGACCGTGGAAGCCTCTACCCAGATCCTGGTGTGGGGCCTGCATTTCCCAGTCATAGAAAGCCAGGCTGGGGGGACCTTCCAGTGAGAGAGGTGCCTGCTGGTGGAATCTCTCAGGAAGCAGGTGGAAGAGCTACAGGAGAAGGTGGCTAGGTTGAGGATCATCCGTGCACATGAGGAATTCATTGAACACACACATATGGAGACCTCCAAGGTGTAGGGAACAAGCCAACTGAAGAGGATAGCAGTAGCACCACCTGGGGAGGAGGAAACAGCCCCTTCACAGCGAGGAAGCTGGCTGCTGGTTACTTCTGGCAGCAGGCATGGTCAGTGACTCCCTTTTAAGGGGGATGGCGGCATCCATCTGCTGACCTGGCCCCCCAGGAGGTGTGCTGCCTGCCATTGGCCCATTTCTGAGACATTACAGAGGGATTGTTGAGGATCATCCGGCCATCTGACTACTACTCCATGCTGCTCAACCATGTGGTCACTAATGATACTGTGAGGTATGATCCTGAGCAGATCAGAAATGACTACGGGACTCTGGAGAGTAAGGGTGAGGGAGCTGGGGGTGCAGGTGGTGTCCTCTTCGATCCTTCTGACCAAGGGTAGTGGCCCAGGCAGAGACAGACACACCGTGGATGTAACAGCATGGCTGTGCGGATGGTGGGGCTTTGGCTTCCTTGACAATGTTCTGAGAAGGACTACTGAGCAGAGATGGGGTCCACTTATCAAGGATGGAGAAGAATATCTTCAAATACAGACTGGCTAACCTAGTGAGACTGGCTTTAAATGAGGTTCAGTGGTGGGGGCGGGAAGAGGGGAGAGACAAGAACCCACAGGTAAGTCCAAAATAATGGAGACCTGGGTGAAGGGTCAGAATCTGTAGGGAGCGGGGAACATGGGCAACCACAACAGGGCAGAAGGAGAGAAATCTAATAACAATCTTAGATGTCTGTTTACTAATGCAAGTACTATGGGGAACAAACAGGAAGAACTAAAAATACTAGTGAATAATCAGTTATGACATAATTGGTATCAGAGACCTGGTGGGAAAACTCACATGACTAGAATATTGGTAGAGAAGTGTACCGCTTGTTCAGGATGGACAGGCATGGGAAAAAGGGAGGAGGTGTTTCCTTGTATATCAAAGATATATACACTTGCATTGAGGTTGAGATAGAAGTGGGAGGCAGACCTGCTGAAAGTCTCTGGGCAAGGATAAAGGGGGTAAAAAAACAAGGGTGATGTCATGGTAGGTGGCTGCTATAGA
>NW_020695833.1:0-231 GCF_002925995.2 Terrapene triunguis | reverse complement strand
CAAAAAAGAAGCTTACAAGAAGTGGAAGATTGGACAAATGACCAGGGAGGAGTATAAAAATATTGCTCAGGCATGCAGGAGTGAAATCAGGAAGGCCAAATCACACTTGGAGTTGCAGCTAGCAAGAGATGTTAAAAGTAACAAGAAGGGTTTCTTCGGGTATGTTAGCAACAAGGAGAAAGTCAAGGAAAGTGTGGGCCCCTTACTGAATGAGGGAGGCAACCTAGTGAC